>NW_025882291.1:0-1219 GCF_002878395.1 Capsicum annuum
TAATTATGTAGGTAAATATATGAACGGTCTTTGATGATTATGGTACTTGGACTGACACATATGATAGTATCTTAAGATTCAGTTAAATATATAATTTAGTGATAGTTAGTACATATCTTAAGAAGATAACTATTTTTAACATGATAACTTATAGGAGCAGTAATAAAACAATACGATATAACAATTTATAATAATTGCAAATTTATTTCAATGACCATCTATCACAAGCTAATGATCTTAGATATAAAATTTAACTATAGAGTAAAAAAAGAAATGACTTGTAATTATCAATAGCTGTAAATTTGGAGAGAATGAGGGGTGGGACTTAGCTAATGACATTGTGGAAGAGACGTAATGTTGCATTAAGAAAATATCAATTGAACTACTAGGTATATCTGAAAATTTAAGAATAGTAGAATAAGGATATATAAAAAGTGTATATTAAAGGTAGAAAGAATGCTATGGGAAGTTTTCAAAAGTGAAAGATGGAGAATCCTTTCTGGAATATAGAAAAACTACTTAAGAAAGATACTAACAAGCATAAGAGCTCTGAATGTTTTGTATCAAAAAATAGGAACACATAAAAGGGGAAATTAAGTAGAGTGGATCAGGATAGTCTTAATAGCTTAGCTAGTTGGCTATCTGAATTTTCACATTGTTGGATCGCTATATATTTGTGCATTAACTACACTTGTAGAACTAAATTGGCAAAGCCAATTGCAAGATAGTGATACTACAACACTTGAATATGAATATCAGTTGTCTTGAATATCTCCTAACATATTTGATATTCAAAATAGATTATACCAACTTTTACCCTAAGGGTGTGTTTGGTATGAAGGAAAATGTTTTCTATGAAAAATGTTTTCTTGAAAAACAAGTTGATTTCTTACTTGTTTTTCTATGTTTGGTTGGTGGATGGAAATTTTTTTTCAAAACATACATTCTAGTGTTTAGCTAAAGCGTAAAAATACATTTTAGAAAGATAATTTTTGATCTCAAAAAATACTTTTTTTAGGGTGAGCTCGATATGAAGGAGGAAAAATATTTTCTAGAAAAATAAGTTGTTTCTTACTTATATTCGTGTAATCGTTATGCAAATTGAATAAGTATATGTTTTCTAAAAATATTTGTATATATTTAACAAAAATAATGAGAATGAATAAGTTAAAAAGGGTGGGATAAGAAAAAATTTTGAATTTATTATTAATTTTTTTTT
>NW_025882292.1:0-1195 GCF_002878395.1 Capsicum annuum
AGGGCCCTCCTGAAAAATGGGATTTTACCTTCTGTTCAAGACCCTCCTGAAAAATGGGATTTTACTTATGTTCAGGACCCTCCTGAAAAAATGGAATTTTACTTTATGCTCAGGACCCTCCTGAAAAATGGGATAGCGCTTTCAAAAAATGAAATACTACCTTACTATAATTTTTGTTCGGGATAATTTTCGTCCTAGTTTTAATTTTGGGTTTCAGGAGCCCGCCTGGAGAATAGGGTGAAGAAACGAAAAGTCAAGCAACAAAGTGATGAAATAGAAAGTCAGGAGCCCGCCTGGAGAATAGGGTGAAGAAACAAAAAGTCAAGCAACAAAGCGAAACAATTGAAAGCCAAGCAACAAGTTGAAAGAAATTGCAAGTCAGAAGACCGCCTGAAGAATAGGGTGATAAAAGTTGAGTCAAGAGACAATAGAAGCTGTATAGATAGGATTTTTGTAATTTCATTTATGTTTTAACTTGTAATTTTTATTTTTTGATGTAATGACAGAGCCGCGGATCGGAACCTCGATGGAACCTCACTCGACTCTCCAACTCGGTATAGTCCCTCTTTTTCCAATCCTTTGAGATACTTGTCACTTGATCCCCTCATAACTTGGGTGGGTAGGATGTCCTAAGTCAAGATCTAGTTTTCCTCCTTCCTCTTGCTCCGTGGTTTTAAATAAAGGTCAGGACATAATTCTGCCTCGTTTTCTACTGCTTTGTATGAAAACACCATATGTTTACATCCAAAGGGGGCATGATGTAGACACGTGATTTCGTCCTCTTAAAGTTCAATTTTATTCACTTTTACCCATTTTTATTTTATCCTACCGTGTACCCTCATCCATTTTATTATACCCTCACAAAGTACAAAAAATAACAAACTCCCTAACAAATTCTATCCTATCCTAATCCCTACATCTTATCCTAACAACCTATCCAATCAAAATAAACCACATCACACCCTACCCCTACCCCACCTTAATACCCCACCTACCCTACCCCAATACCCACCCACGTGACCCCTCACACTACCACCTACCATATATACATATCCCATTCTCACGTACAGAGGGGGAAGGGAAATTCTTTTCCATTTTTGATGCCCCACCAAGATCCAGGGGAGAGTTCACTGGAGAAAAAACATACATTCTCTCACCATATACATACACACTACACGCAGCTCACAATAATCAC
>NW_025882293.1:0-1180 GCF_002878395.1 Capsicum annuum
TCCGAAAACCCAAACCAAGTAAAACAAACTAAAATTTACATATATACACCAACTAAAATTTCCTTATTACATAATATACCAATTTGACAAAGTATTTATACATATACCAAAATATTTACAAAAATTCCTTTATTTTCAATTTTCTCTCTCTTAAAACATTATACATATCTAAAGAGGTTTTCTCTTCCATATTTTACACCCCCATATCCTCCCACAACACCCGATAATTACTCCATAATTGAATCCCTTTATTCTCGGCAAAATTAAAGAATAGTGTTTCTGGGGTTACAATTTGTAAGTTTGAAGAGTTTTTTTTTCTTTTTTTTTTTTTTCAACTTTTTCAATTTTTGAAATTGACCATATATTTGTTGTGGTTGCATGTTTGTTTTTACCGTATTTTTCAAGTATTTTCAAATTTAGTAGTTCGATTTTTATGTTTTCTTCATATAATACATTTTCGATTCTTGGTTTGTTGTTTTTATTTTTTTTCAAAATTACCTATTTTTGTATTTTCCAGTATATTTTATGAATGCATGTTTGTTTTTAAGGATTTACCACATTTTTGCAAGTTTTTTCAAGTTTCGTAGTTGATTCGGGTTAGTCGAATTACTGAAAAAATTTGCTAATAGATTCTTGTCCTAACTTTAGTTTAGGACTTAGTCATTTAGCTATACCTGTTGGGTTTGTTCCTGGTACATTTGATTTTGAAGAACCCGATTTTGCAAAGAATTGTTCAAAGCATCGAAACGATCCCACAACAATGAAGAAATTGAAGGAAGCGGCCACTACCAAATCAAAGAAATCAACTTCAAAAACGGCAAGTAAGAAGAAGTTTGATGATTCCGGTAGACCACGTCTTCCGAAGGTATTGATAAAACATTATGCTTTACTTATACATTGGATGTTTTTATTATGTATAAGAGGCATTTGAATCTGGGTGTGTTATTATACATTTATGAAGTTTTTGTTATGTATAATGTTGCATTATACATTCTGACAACATTACATGTCATATATGTTTAAGGTGAGTTATTTAATCTGACATTAAACATTGTATATACTTGATTATTAATGTATACAATGTATAATCTGACATTATACATTATTTAAGGTGAATGTGTGTTTAATCTGAAATTATACATTGTACATTATACATATATGTTTAGTGAGGTTTTCTTAA
>NW_025882294.1:0-1671 GCF_002878395.1 Capsicum annuum
TAAATTGAAACAAATATTAAAAAAAAAGGCTAATTAAAATGAAACAGAGGGTGTATAACTTTTTAATCTTCTCTTGTTTTGATTTCTTTATTTGATTTTAATTCGATGTTTTTTAAAAATAGAATTAAAAAAGAATAAAATAAACAATTTAAAACGAAAGGCGTAAAGTCTTATTCATCTAACTATAACTTTCTTCAATTTTTATACGAAAATAAATATGGTGTTTTAAGGTGGATATGTGTCGTAACAAATACGAACACAAATGACTCACTGTGAATAACGTATACAGATGTATTTAGCGTTAAATACCATATATAAGAAAGTGGTCCTTCAGTTGAAATTTAACGCTACAAATCAGGGAAAGTAATGAAAAATATTGAAAGCCGTATAAAGAATTACGAGATTATAATAAAGTGATATTTAATTAATCTATATTCATATATGAATACAATAAACAAAAAATTAAATTAAAATGTTTACTGTTTGCTCAGTACACATACAATTTACAAACTTGATAAAAAATAAATTACAATTAGATATTATTTATAAAAATTAAAATACAATAAAATTTGACAAAAATATAAAAATATCTTACTCAATTTAATAATAATAATAACTTGCTTAGTGTAATTTCATAAATGAAATCTAAGATGATATTTCTATTATATAGAAGAGGTGGTTTGACCACCTCTCATAAAATTACCAAAAAAATTCTCCACTCCCACTTAATTACATATCACGCCCCAATATATAATAATTTCATTGTTTCAACGTAATGATTTAAATATTTAATATATTCTATTAATTTATATTAATTAACTATAACTACATGTTGAAAGTAATTTTTTTTTAAATTTAATTGGCTATCATGTTCAAAACTAATTTGTTACCACGAATCACAATATTTAATAACTTAAAAAATTTAAAAGACATATAGAAATTTTATTGACTCTCATTATTTTAGCAATGCCACATAAATTGAGATAAAAGAAAAAGTACTGCAAATCATAATAATTAACAACTTAAAATATTTAAAAGATATATAAAAGTTTTAGTTGATTCTCAAAATTGTATGAAGCCACATAAATTGGGCACAAGGAGTAAATATATTATTTGATAATTACGTAAAAATTATTATAAATCATAATAATTAACAAGTTAAAATACTTTTTTAAAAATAGATAAAAGTTCTATTCAACTCTCAAAATTTTATCGGTGCACCATAAATCATGACAAAATAAAAAATTATCTTGATTAATTGCAACTAAATACTTAAAGTAAATCAATTTTATTATTTTAATTGACTTTTATATAGAAAATTAATCTTTTTATTTATTTATTTATTTTAGTAAATTTAAATTTTAAAAATATTTTTTTCTTATATAGAAATACTAATATTTAAACTTAACTTTAAATTTTTAAAGTACAGTATTAATAAATTTAATTTAATAAAATAAATTTCTAATGAATATTTTCTTAGAATTTGTGTTGGGTAAGTATGTATCAAGTTAAAAAGAAATAAAGAAAAATATATAGTGAAATTTTATTATTGTGAAAGATAAATAAAATGCACTATCTAATAATATTTAATAATATCATATTTTGCATATGCAAATATAGCATTCCGTATTTAATTAATATACTATTTCGGTGATTTATCGATGATTACTT
>NW_025882295.1:0-1955 GCF_002878395.1 Capsicum annuum
AACGGCGTGAATAGGCCATTTTCGGGCCAAATCGGTGTGTTATAGCCCATGGTTTTGAGGGTGGGATCGAGGGCCAAGCGTGATTTTGAGCGAAAATCGATCGGGCTGCCATAGAAAGGCTGGGGAGCGGCCTAGTATGGGACTTTGTGATTTTTTGGGTGGTTTGGGTGGTCAAACGGGCGAAACGGTGCGAACGAGCCATTTTCAGGACAAATCAGTATGCTATAGCCTATGGTTTTGGGTGTGGGCCTGGGGAACGAATGTGGTTTTGGCCGAAAATCGATCGGGTTGCCCTAGGGAGGCTGGGGAACGGCCTAGTGTATGCCTTTGTAATTTTTTGGGCGGTTTGGGTGGTCAAAAAGGCAAAACGATGCGAACAGGCCATTTTTGGGGTAAATCGGTGTGCTATAGCCCACGATTTTGGCTTAGGCCCAGGGGTCGGGCGTGATTTTGGATAAAAATCGATCGGGTTGCCCCAGGGAGGCTGTGGAGCAGCCTAGTGTGGGCCTTTGTGGTTTTTTGGGCGGTTTAGATCGTCAAACAGGCAAAACGACGCGAACGGGCTATTTTTGGGCAAAATCGGTGTGCGATAGCCCATGATTTTTGGGGTGGGCCTGGGGGCCGAGCGTGATTTAGGCGAAAAATTGACTGGCCTACCCCATGGAAGCTGGGGAGTGGCCTAGTGTATGCCTTTGTGGTTTTTGGGCGGTTTAGGTTGTCACACGGGCGAAACAACGCGAACAGACCATTTTCGAGCCAAATCGGTGTGCTATAGCTCACGGTTTTGGGGGTGCGCCCGGGGGTTGGGCGTGACTTTGGTCAAAAATCGACCAGGCTTCCCTAGGGAGGCCGGGGAGCGGCCATGTATGGGCCTTTGTTGTGTTTTGGGCGGTTTGGGTCGTCAAACGGGCAAAATGACGTGAACTGACAATTTTCAAGCCAAATTGGTATGCTATAGCCCACGGTTTTCGGGGGTGGGCATAGGGATCGGGCGTGATTTTGATCGAAAATTGATCGGGCTGCCCAGGGATGCGGCCTAGTGTGGGCCTTTGTGTTTTTTTGGGCGGTTTGGGAGGTCAAATGGGCGAAACGGCGCGAACGAGCCATTTTCAGGTCAAATCAATGTGCTATAGCCCACGATTTTGGAGGTGGGCCTGGGGGCCGGGCGTGTTTTTGGCTGAAAATCAATTGGGCTGCCCCAGGGAGGTTGGGGAGTGGCCTAGTATAGGCTTTTGTGTTTTTTTGGGCAGTTTGAATGGTCAAATGGGCGAAACGGCGCAAACGGGCCATTTTCAGACCAAATCAGTGTGCTATAGCCCAAGATTTTAGGGTGGGCCTGGGGGCCGAGCGTGGTTTTGACCGAAAATTGATTGGGCTGCCTCAGGGAGGTTGGAGAGCGGCCTAGTGTGGGCCTTTATGTCTTTTTGGGCAATTTGGGTGGTCAAACAGGCGAAATGACCCGAACGGCCCATTTTTGGGCTAAATCGGTGTGCTATAGCCTACGGTTTTGGGGGTGGGCCTGGGGGTCAAGCGTAATTTTGATCGAAAATCGACCGGGCTACCACAGGGAGGTTGGGGAGCGGCCTAGTATGGGCCTTTATGGTTTTTTGGGCGATTTGGGTGGTCAAACGTGCGAAACGATGCGAACGGGCAATTTTTGGGCAAAATCGGTGTGCTATAGCCCACGGTTTTGGGTGTAGGCCCGGGGGACGGGTGTGGTTTTGGCCGAAAATCGATCGGGCTGCCTCAGGGAGTCTGGGGAGCGGCCTAGTGTATGCCTTTGTGCTTATTTGGGCGGTTTGGGTGGTCAAACGGGTGAAACGGCATGAACAGGCCATTTTTGGGCTGAATCGGTGAGCTATAACCTACGATTTTAGGGTTGGGCCTAGGGGTCGGCCATCATTTCTGCTAAAAATTGACCAGGCTGCTCCTGGAGGATGGGGAGCGGCCTAGTG
>NW_025882296.1:0-1507 GCF_002878395.1 Capsicum annuum
TAACTCTTAGTTATTAATTATAGTAATTACCCAATACATTTTTAAAGATTGAATTAATTATACTCAAAGGGTGATTTAGTAAAATTACCTCAAATCAATAGTAGACAAGTATTATTGAACGGGAGAGTATGTCTTTTTTTTGGTGATAAAATCCTATTAATTCATATGTGTTTATTTTCTTTTTTTTTTTCTAATAAAATCTTAATTCATATTGTCTTCTTTTTTTATTGGTAATGAAATCATTATTCATGTCTTTTTAGGGGTAGTAAAATCTTAATTGAATTTGTTGAATGTCCCAATTCATATGTATTTTTTTTGGTAACAAAATTCTACTAATTCATGTGTTTCTTTTGTTTGTTTCTTTTGGTGATAAATCTTAATTTATATTGTCTCTTTTTTTTGTTAATAAAATCTTAATTCATATTGTCTCTTTTTTTTATTGGTAATGAAATCATAATTCATTTGTCTCTTTTTCTTTTTGTTTGTAAAATCTTAATTTGAATTTATTGAAGTGTCCTAATTTATATGTATTTAAAAAAAAAATCCTACTAATTCACATGTGTCTCTTTTATCTATTTTTTTGGTAATAAAATCTTAATTCATACTGTATCCTTTTTTTAAAAAATTATTGTTGGTAATGAAATCATAATTCATATCCATATTTTTTTTTTTGGGGAGGGGGGGGGGGGGGAGGGGCAGTAAAATCTTAATTTGAATTTGTTGAATTTTTCTGTGTCCTAATTCATATGTTTGTTTTTGGGTAATAAAATCCTACTAATTCATATGTTTCTCTTTTGTTTGTTTTTTTTGGTATTAAATCTTAATTCATATTGTCCCTTTTTTATGGGTAGTAAAATTCTAATTCATTTGTCACTTTTTTGGTAATAGAATCTTAAATTGAATTTGTTGAATTTGGTGTGTCCTAATTTCTATGACCTTTTGTTTATAATAAAATCTTGCTAATTCATATGTGTCTCTTTTGTTTATTTTCTTGGTAGTAAAATCTTAATTCATATTGACTCCTTTTTTTTTTCTTTTTTGTAACAAAATCTTAATTCATATGTCTCTCTTGTTCTTTTTTTCTTGGTAATAAAATCTTAATTTGAATTTGTTGAATTATTGTGTGTCCTAATTCAAATGTCCTTTTTTTTGAAACAAAATCCTACTAATTTATGTCTCTTTTGACTATATTTTTTTTGGTAATAAAACCTTAATTCATATATATATATATATATATATATATATATATATATATAATCTTAAATCATATGTGTCTCTCTTTATTCTTTTTGGTGATGAAATTCTAATTAATATATATCTTTATAAAATAAAATCTTAATCCATATTGTCTCTTTTTTTTTTGGTAATAAAATCTTAATCATATGTCTTGTTTGTTCCTTTTTTCTTGGTAATAAAATCTTAATTCAAATTTGTTGAATTTTTGTGTGTCCTAATTCAAATGTCCCTTTTTGTAACAAAATCCTACTAATTTATGTTTCTTTTGACT
>NW_025882297.1:0-1002 GCF_002878395.1 Capsicum annuum
AACTTCATTTGGATCAAATTTTGTAACATTTCTCTTAGAAATGAGCCTCAAACATTTAAAGAAGCGATTTCGTCATCAGACTCATCCTTTTGAAAAGAGGCAGTCAATAGTGAGATCGATTCAATCTTAAACAACCATACCTGGAAATTGGTTGACCTTCCTCCCCGAAATAAACTTTGAGATTCTAAATGGATCTTCAAAAGGAAAATGAAGGCGGATGGTACTATTGATAAATACAAGACAATACTTGTAGTAAAAGGCTTCAAACAGAAGGAAGGCCTTGATTACTTTGATACATACTCGTCAGTAACAAGGATAACCTCGATTCGGATGTTAATTGCCTTGGCGCCGGTATATGATCTTCAAATTCATCAAATAGATGTAAAAACCGCATTCCTAAATAGAGATTTGGAGGAAGAAATATACATGGAACAACCTGAGGGAGTTGTGGTTCCAGGAAAGGAAAACAAGGTTTGTAAACTTATCAAGTCATTATATGGACTAAAGCAAGCACCAAAACAATGGCATGCAAAGTTTGACCAAACCATGTTGGCAAACAGATTCAAAATAAATGAATGTGATAAATGTGTTTATATTAAAGACACTCCAAATCACCAAGTCATTGTATGTTTATATGTGGATGATATGTTGATCATCAGTAGAGACATTTCTGACATAATGCAACAAAACGAATGCTCGAGAGCAAGTTTGATATGAAGGACCTTGGAGTTACAGATGTTATCTTAGGTATAAGAATCCATCGAACTCTATAAGGGTTGGCATTGTCACAGTCTTATTATATCGAAAAGGTACTTGACAAGTTCAAGTATATGGAATTCGGTATTGCCAAGACTCCATTGGATGCGAGCTTTGCAATTCGAAAGAATAAAGGTGAAAGTGACTCACAATTGGAGTACGCAAGAATATTGAGATGTTTAATATATATAATAAACTGTACACGATCATACATAGCATGCGCTATCAGTAAATTGAGTCGGTACA
>NW_025882298.1:0-1831 GCF_002878395.1 Capsicum annuum
AGCTGGGTTTATGGCCGGTTACGAGTTTGATATCGCTGAGTTCCTATATTGAGAGTTAAGGGATAGGGTAGTTGGGGGTCAAAAGGCATTACTAGTCACCCATGTATAATCATATAGTTATGCCTGACCGTAAGAGTGTTGGAACTCCCTGATATTGATGAAATAATCGATGCCTGAAGGACATTTGACAATGGCGTAATTAGAGATGAGGCCAACCCTTTGGCCAGACCGGTGAGACATGTAGTGGATATTTTTGTAGGATTGTTCCCCCAAGATGATCAGACTGACACTCCTGCTGCAGCAGAGGCTACTGAGGCAGGAGTACAGATAGAGGGCTCCCATACGAACGCAACGGGCACTTCTAGTGCCCCACCACCAGTCTAGTTTGTGCCTCCTATGCCACGACATATGCATCCCAATATTATAATGATCTCCCAAGCTGCATGGACCAAGGGTGTAACCAAATAAGCCACACTTGATGCGAAGATAGCTCACATGGAAGGAGGAGTGAAAAATTGGCTTAATAGGAAGTTTGAGGAGCAGGATAAGTGAGTACAAGGGCGCTTAGATGATTTTTAGTCAAGGATCACTCGACAGTTGAGCGGAGTTCATACACCCAATGTTGTTGATATTAGAATCGAGGTTCCGGAAATTAAGAAAATGGTCTTAGATCTTTATGAGAAATCGGTGGTTACTGAGCCCGTCATAGAGACAGTGATTCCTACTATCCATGTGCCTAATATTTGGGAAGACTTGGCAGCTGCACAGGTTGAGAAGATTAAAGGACAATGATGAGAGGGGAAGAGAAATAAGAAAAAAGATCGAGCATCCAAGAAAAAAGCTAGAGCAAATAGTTTTCAGAGTGAACGGATCGAGAAATAAGAGTTCGTGAGATGGCCGTTAAAGATGGTGGTTTGAGACCACCTATTGTTGAGGCTGAAGGGGAAAGTGTAATGCCCCCGGCTGTTTGTGCTTCAGTCCTAGTAGCTGATAGGATGATTGCTGAGAAAAGTTGGACCCAATATGAGGGCCCACGTGCTGATATTGTTGAGCCAGTGCCTTGAGCACCTAGGTATGACCTTTATCCTTACTCTATTTTAATTTTTTTGTAGCACTGGGGATAGTGCAATAATTTTTAGTTGGGAGTGAAGGTTATTTCGAAAAGTCTGGGTGTAGCTAAAAAGAATAAGTAGCTAACATTGAAAGTCTATTATGACTTGCAGGTTTAACGTAAGCAGCTGAGATAGGGTGAAGATAAACAAACCTATGGCAGCGGACTATTTTTTATTATGATTTTTAAGGATTTTGAAAAAAATCAATTGTAATGAAAGATTTTATTTTGATTTTGATTAGTGGTTTTTGAAACATTACTGATTTGAAATGGTTATGTGAAAAGCTGTGTTAAATTATGCTGAAATTATAATGAAAAGTGTGTCCCTCCAAAAATTTTATTTTACTATGTGATATGTATATTTATATTAGACTGTTCTCAATCTGGGAATGGCATTAGAATTAGGGGTAGAATAGTTAGGGATAAAACAGTTGCATAGTTGGATAACTAGTCGTTAGTAATGTAACCACGTGCAAGTGTGTGTAAGGTCTACTGAGTTCCCAGTGCTTTGGAATCTAGAACTTGCCCGGTTTCTTTACCTAGGTCTTGGATAGTTAGGTAGGAAAGGATCATTGGTCATTTTTTATGTTAGTCTACTTTTAGCCTAATTGACCTTTCATGTGGAATTAGTATCCTTTTATCCTAATCTTTGAGCCTTATAGCCTATTTTTCCTATTACACCTATCACCTTCCCACTTGTATTACAATGAACCTATTTTG
>NW_025882299.1:0-4980 GCF_002878395.1 Capsicum annuum
TTTTGGGCCAAATTGATGTACAATAGCTCACAATTTTAGGGGTGGGCTTGAGGTCTAGGCGTGCTGTGGCCCAAAAATTGATCGGGGCATGCCAGGGAATTTGGGAATCGTCCCAGTATGGTCCGTTTAATTTTGTATGGCCATTTCGGTGGACAAACGGGCAAAACGGCGCAAACAAGGCATTTTTGGGGCAAATCGATGTTCTATAGCCCACGTTTATAGGGGTGGGCTTGGATATTTTGTGGGCCAAAAATTAACTAGGGTATGCCAAGGCGGTTGAGAATCGTCTTTGTGTGGTTCGTTTAATTTTTTGTGGCCGTTGGGGTGGATAAACAAGAGAAACGGTGCGAACGGAGCATTTTTGGGAAAAATCGGAGTGCTATAGCCCACGGTTTCGGTGGTTGGCGCGGGATTCGGGCATGCTATCGGCTAAAAATCGGCGAGGACGTGCCATGGAGGTTGGGGATCGTCCCAGTATGGTCCGTTTAAATGTTTGTGGCTATTTGGGTAGTCAAATAGGCAAAACGGTGTGAATGGGTCATTTTCGGGCCAAATTAGTGTGTTATAGCCCACGGTTTCATGGGTGGGCCCAAGGTTCGGGCGTGCTGTTGTTCAAAAATTAACTAGGTCGTGCCAGAGAGGTTGGCGATCGTTCCAGTGTAGACCATTTAATTTTTTGGGGCTACTTGGATGGACAAACGGGTGAAACAACACGAATGGGGCATTTTCAGGCTAACTTGGTGTGCTATAGCTTACAGTTTTGGGGGTGGGCCCAGGCTTCGGGCGTGCAGTGGGCCAAAAATTTATTGGGCCGTACCATGGAGGTTGGAGACATCACAGTATGGTCCGTTTAATTTTTCGTGGTCATTTGGGTGGACAGACGGTTAAAACGATACAAACGGAGCATTTTCGGGCTAAATAGCTGTGATATAGCCCACGATTTTGTTGGTGGGCCCGAGTTCCAAGCATGCTGTTTGCTTAAAATCAACCAGGACGTTCCTGGGAGGTGGGGAATCATCCCAGTATGGTCTGTTTAATTTTCTATGGCCATTTGGGTGGACAAACGGGTGAATCGGCGCGAACGGGGCATGTTTAGGACAATTTGGTGTGCTATAGCCCACGATTTTGGGGGTGGGCTCGGGGTCCAGGTGTGCTATGGGATAAAAATCGATCGGGGCTTTCCAGGGAGGTTGGGGATCATCCTAGTGTGGTCCCTTTAATTTTTTCTGGCCATTTGGGTGGACAATCGGGTGAAATGGCGCAAATGGGGCGTTATCAGGCCAAATTTGTGTGTTATAGCCCACGATGTTTAGGGTGAGCCTATGGTTTAGGCGTGCTATGGGCCAAAAATCGATCGGGGCATGGCAGGGAGGTTCAGGATTGTCCCAGTATGGTCCGTTTAATTTTTCGTGGCCATTTGGGTGGACAAATGGGCAAAACTGTGCGAACGGGGTATTTTTGGGGTAAAACGGCGGGCTATAGGCCACGTTTTTGGGGGTGAACCCAGGGTCCAGGCGTGCTGTGTGCCAAAAATTTATTGGGGCATTCCAGAAAGGTTGGGGATCATCCCAGTGTGGTCCTTTTAATTTTTTGTAGCCAATTGGGTAGACAAAAGGGTGAAACGGCATGAAAGGGGCATTTCCGAGTCAAATCAGTATGCTATAGCGTATGGGTTTGGGGGTGGTTCTGGGTGTGCTGTGGGCCAAAAATCAATCGACTCATACCAGGGAGGTTGGGGATCGTCCCATTGTGGTCCTTTTAATTTTTTGTGACCATTTGGGTGGACAAACTGGCAAAATTGTATAAACAGGGCATTTTCAGGCTAAGTCGGTGTACTATAGCCCACGATTTTAGGGATGGCCCCAGGGTCCGGGCGTACTGCGGGCCAAAAATCAACTGGACATGTCGAGGAGTTTAAGGATCGTCCCAGTATGGTCTATTTAATTTTTTGTAGCCAGTTAGGTGGACAAACAGGTAAAAAGGTGCAAATGAGGGTGGGGCGTGCTGTGGGCTAAATCGGTGTGCTATATCCCACGGTTTTGGGGGTGGGCCCAGGCTTCGGGCGTACAGTGGGCCAAAATTTATTGGGGCATGCCATGGAGGTTGGAGACGTCACAGTATGGTCCGTTTAATTTTTTGTGGTCATTTGGGTGGACAGACAGTTAAAACGATACAAACAGAGCATTTTCAGGCTAAATTGTTGTGATATAGCCCACGATTTTGTTGGTGGGCCCGAGTTCCAGGCATGTTGTTTGCCTAAAATCAACCAGGACCTTCCTGGAGGTGGAGGATCATCCCAGTATGGTCTGTTTAATTTTCTATGGCCATTTGGGTGGACAAACTGGTGAATCGGCGTGAACGGGGTATGTTTAGGACAAATTGGTGTGCTATAGCCCACGGTTTCGGGGATACGCCCGGGGTCTAGGCGTGCTGTGTCCAAAAAATTATCCGGGGCATGCCAGGGAGGTTGGGATCATCCCAGTACGGTCCGTTTAATTTTTAATGGTCATTTGGGTGGACAAACAGGCAAAATGGCGTGAACGGTGCATTTTGAGGGAAAATAGGTGTACTATAGCCCACGGTTTTAGGGGTGGGCCTGGGGTCCGGGCATGCTGTGGGTCAAAAATCGACCGGAGCATTCCAGGGAGGTTGGGGATCATCCCAGTATGGTCCGTTTAATTTTTCATGGCCATATGTGTGGACAAACGGGCGAACCGGCGTGAACGGGGCATTTTCGGGCAAATCGGTGTACTATAGCCCACGGTTACGAGGGTGGGCCAGGGGTTTGGGCGTTCTGTGGGCTGAAAATTGCTCGAGGTGTCCTAGGGAGGTTGGGAATCATCCCAATGTGGTTTGTTTAATTTTTCATGACCATTTGGATGGACAAATCAGTGAAACAATGCGGACAAGGCATTTTTGGGCTAAATTGGTGTGCTATAACCCACGATTTTAGGGGTGGGCCTAGGTCCAGGCGTGTTGTGTGCTAAAAATTGACCGACACATGGTAGGGAGGTTGGGGATCATCCCAGTATGGTCCGATTAAGTTTTTGTGGCAATTTGGGAGGATAAACGGGTGAAACGGCATGAACGGATCATTTTCGGGCAAAATCGATGTGCTATAGCCCACGATTTTGGGGGTGGGCTCGGGGTCCAGGTGTGCTATGGGCTAAAAATCGATCGGGGCTTTCCAGGGAGGTTGGGATCATCCTAGTGTGGTCCGTTTAATTTTTTCTGGCCATTTGGGTGGACAATTGGGTGAAATGGCGCAAATGGGGCGTTATCAGGCCAAATTGGTATGTTATAGCCCACGATGTTTAGGGTGAGCCTATGGTTTAGGCGTGCTGTGGGCCAAAAATCGATCGGGGCATGGCAGGGAGGTTCAGGATTGTTCCAGTATGGTCCGTTTAATTTTTCGTGGCCATTTGGGTGGACAAATGGGCAAAACTGTGCGAACGGGGTATTTTTGGGCTAAAACGGCGGGCTATAGACCACGTTTTTGGGGGTGAACCCAGGGTCCAGGCGTGCAGTGTGCCAAAAATTTATCGGGGCATTCCAGAAAGGTTGGGGATCATCCCAGTGTGGTCCTTTTAATTTTTTGTAGCCAATTGGGTAGACAAAAGGGTGAAACGGCATGAAAGAGGCATTTTCGAGTCAAATCAGTGTGCTATAGCGTATGGGTTTGGGGGTGGTTCTGGGTGTGCTGTGGGCTAAAAATAAATCGAGGCATACCAGGGAGGTTAGGGATCATCCCATTGTGGTCCGTTTAATTTTTTGTGACCATTTGGGTGGACAAACGGGCAAAATTGTATAAACGGGGCATTTTCAGGCTAAGTCGGTGTGCTATAGCTCACGATTTTAGGGATGGCCCCAGGGTCCGGGCGTACTGCGGGTCAAAAATCAACTGGGCATGCCGAGGAGTTTAAGGATCGTCCCAGTATGGTCTATTTAATTTTTTGTAGCCAGTTAGGTGGACAAACAGGTAAAAAGGTGCAAACGAGGTATTTTCGAGCCAAATTGGTATGCTATAGCCCACGGTTTTGGGGGTGGGCTAGGGGTCCGAGCGTGCTGTGGGCTAAAAATTGACTGGAGCGTGCCATGGAGGTTGGGGATCATCCCAGTGTGGTCCTTTTAATTTTTTGTGGCCATTTGGGTTGTCAAATGGGTGAAATGATGCGAACGGATAATATTTGGGTTGAATTAGTGTGCTATAGCCCATGATTTTGGGGGTGTACCCAGGGTCCGGGCATGCTGTGGGCCGAAAACCAACTGAGGCATCCCTGGGAGGTTTTGGATAGTCCCACTATGGTCTATTTAATTTTTCGTGGCCATTTGGATAGACAAACAGGTGAAAAGGCACGAATGGGGCATTTTTGGGCTAAATCGGTGTGCTATATCCCACGGTTTTGTGGGTAGGCCTGTGATTCGGGCATTCTGTTGACCTAAAATCAACTGGGGCATACCATGGAGGTTGGGGATCATCCCAGTGTGTTCCGTTTAATTTTTTGTGGCTATTTGGGTGGACAAACGGGCAAAATAGTGTGAACGAGGCATTTTCGGGTGTGTTGTTTGCCAAAAATTAACCAGGGCATTCCAGAGAGGTTGGAGATCATCCCAGTGTAGTTCGTTTAATTTTTCATGGCCATTTGGGTGGACAAACCGGTGAAACAGCGCGAACGGAGTATTTTTGGGCTAAATCGGTGTGCTATAGCCTACGGTATAGGGGTGGGCCCGGGGTTCGGGCATGTTGTAGGCCTAAAATCGATCGGGGCATGCCATGGAGGTTGGGGATCATTCCTGTATGGGCCTTTTAATTTTTCGTGGCAATTTTGGTAGACAAATAGGCGAAATAATGCGAACGGGGCATTTTTGGGCCAAATCAATGTGCAATAGCTCACGATTTTAGGGGTGGGACCGAGGTGTGGGCGTGCTATGTTCCAAAAATTGATTGGGGCATGCCAGGGAAGTTAGGGATCATCCCAG
>NW_025882300.1:0-1127 GCF_002878395.1 Capsicum annuum
TTATTGAAACAAATAACGTAGAGGAGACATTCGTCTATCAAATTTTTGATACAGTGCCAGTGAATCGTATCCTTGAATGACAGACTATGTCGGGACCGCAATTGTCTTCTTCTTCTATCATGATGGTGAGTGAACTTTGAAAATACGGATTTGAGCCAGGAAAGGGTTTGGGAGCGTCTTTGCATGATATAGTTCATCCCATATATCCGAGTGAGAACGTGGGCACGTTTGGTATGGGATTTGAGCCTATGACTGAAGATCTGAAGAAAGCCAAGGGAAGGAAAAAGGAAACATGGTCACTCCCTCGCCCAATGCCACTACTCAGTGAATCATTTATTAAGAGCGGTGTCACGAAGCATTTGGAATTTGAAGTTGAATTGGTTGAAGACTTCCAGAACCTTTTAATTAATGTTGATATGGTCGAAGCAGGAGAAGGTACCAGTATGGCAAACGTGCATTTCATAGGTCCAGCTGCCCGGCTCAATAAATGGGAAGTCACTCCTCTCCCCGTCAGGAGGGAGTTTTGATAGTTTATTTTATTTTTCTTTTTGTCTATCCGAGTTATTTCAGGGTTGTAATTCGGATTTTAGTTTGTTTATGTTATGTTAGCATCTATGTTTAAACCTTTCTATAATTTTATTTAATGAAATGCAATGTCCCTTTGTTTCGTGTCTAATATATTTTGTTTTTTTTTATATATACAGTTCTCTTTATGCTGATTCTAATGACATGACATGCATGCGGAATTTTCAGACTGACCTTAAAATCCAAACTAATCAAGATGTAATAAAGCAAGATGGGGAATATGATGAAGAAAAAGCACTAGAATAAATAAGCAAAGAGTTGGAACAGTTTGAAGACAAACCGAATCCTAATTTGAATAAGACTAAGCCAATAAATCTGGGGGATCAAGAAGATGTTAGAGAAACTAAAATCAGTGTACATATTTTGCCACAACTAAAAGATGGAATGATTCAAGCATTAATTTATTATAAGGATATTTTTGCATGGTCTTATGATGATATGCCTGGTTTAAGCACTGAATTAGTGGCTCACAAATTGCCAACTGATCCCGCGTTTCCTACGGTCAAACAGAAGTTGAGGAAGTTTAAAACTGATGTAAGTGT
>NW_025882301.1:0-2412 GCF_002878395.1 Capsicum annuum
CTACTTCATTGATCCTACATTTGAAGGAAAGGATATGGCCTGCTCGTGTTCCAATTTTTATAAAGTTTATTGTTTCATTGTGCCTATTTCACGAGGTGATGATTTGATACAAACTAAATCGATAAATTGGTACTTGAGATTTTTTATTTTGCAAATGGAGCTGCTCAACACTCATTCAGATGATACAAGACGTGATCTGTCAACTAATTTGTGCACCAAGAGTTCCAGACTTGGGATACATTTTTGTCGACTAACCTTCTTTATACTTGAATCATTTTTCGGCAAATATATATGTCAGCATCCAAGTGGTTTTGCTTGCATTTTGAACAACCTTGAAGACCGGAATATGATGATAGAAGTTGTGATTCTAATGTGGGAGATGCAGCAGCAACCGTTTGAAGCAACGAACAAGCATCAATGCTCTTTAAAACAACACTGTAAAGGAAATTTCAAGTTAGCAAAGGCAAGCTGGAAATTCAGTTCATGGATACTACATCATTCAAATATTAGTTTTGCAATTTTTAGTACATCTATAGCATGTTTATCATATTTTATTCACACTTACTGTAGCACCAGATTAAGACATTCTATAAGTCTTATTTTGGTCATTAGCTTAGGTTTTGATTTTAGTTTAAAGCTTTGGCTACATTTGTAATGACTTTTTGATCTTTAAAAAATTTATAAGCAGAACCTAGGCACCTTGCCTAGTGGATTTTACTAAAAAAAAAAAAAAAAAACCTAAACCCTATACCCTGCTAACAATCTCAGGGACAGCTTGTTGCGCCTAATGTTGCTCTTCCAGTTGTTGCTCAGAGTGCAAGGCCAGGAGATGAAGATAACGAATTTAAAGGCATTGATCGAGATGAGGAATCCACCACTCAAAGTTTTCAAAATATTGCTAGGGAAGGGGATTTATCTCCGAGGCAAATAGAGAAAGGAAAATCTGGTGGTAAACAAAGGAAAAAGCAAAGGGACAGTAGCGTACCAACTTCAGGTATGCAAACGAGGAGAAGTGCGTCTAAATCCAATATATAGCTATGAATAACGCTCTTATTTGGAATATTAGATCAGTGCACACTAAGAAAGCTTTTAAAAGGATTCTGTCAATGCATAAAAAGCACCAGGTTTATCTCATTGGCTTGTTAGAACCTTTTGAATATGCCCATAAAATTGAGAAGCACAGGAGGAAGTTGGGGATGCCTACTGCTTTGTCAAATATTAATGGGAAAATATGGGCTTTTGTGGATGAGAATTGCAAGGTGACAGTGCTCATGGATACGGAGCAGCAACTTTCTTTGAAGTTATTCAATAATGAACTCGGAAAGCAGATAATAATTACACTTGTTTACGCAAAGTGTGATTCGGTGGAGCGGGTTGCTTTGTGGGATTCAATGCATTTGTTGGGATCTGGTATGAGTGATCCTTGGCTAGTCGCAGGTGATTTTAATGTCATTGTTGACGAGGAGGAAAAATATGGAGGGCTTCCAGTATCCATCAGTGAAGTAGAAGATTTCAGGCACTGCATTCAAACATGTAATTTATCTGATTTGGGCATCAAGGGCAGCATTTTTACATGGTGGAATGGTTGAACGGACGAAGCTTGTATTTTTAAGAGATTGGATAGGTGCCTGGGCAATTTTGAATTCCAACAGATGTTTTCGGGATGCGATGTGACTCATTTGATTAGATTTGGCTCGGATCACTCTCCGTTATTGCTTGAGTGCAAGGTTGACAGCCCACAAATTAAGAAATCATTCAAATTTCTAAATTTTTGGACAACCCACGAGAGCTTTCTGGACGTGGTGCGTCAAAATTAGAATTCTGAGTTTGCGGGTAATCCTTTTGTTCAGGTTAATCTGACGTTGAAGACGATGAAGAAAATTCTGTCAAGTTGGAGCAAAGCAACTTACGGAGACATTTTTCAGAAAATTGCTAATATGGAGGATGTGATCAAGGTCCTGGAAGTTCAATTCGAACTCGATCCTTCGCAGCAGAATAGACAGAGTTTGTTAAAAGCCCAGGCAGAATTGACAAGAGTGATGCATATTGAAGAGGAATTTTAGAAGCAAAAAGCAAATATGAGTTGGTTTCAAGAGGGTGACAGGAATTCTAGATTCTTTCATGCACAGGTGAATGGCAGAAGAAGGAGGATGCAGATAAGGAGGATCCAACAAGATGGTCAGTGGTTAGAATCAACTGAGGAAGTAGCCAATGCTGCTGTGAATTTTTTCCAAAACAATTCATTGAAGAAAGGATTCCATCAGACTTTGATATTCTAAAACATGTCCCTAGCATGATCAATATGGAGCAAAATGAAGATATGGTTGCCTGGCCAACGAAAAAAGAAGTCAAGAATGCAGTTTTAGGCTTGAATGGTGATAGCGCTGGAGGTCCCGATGGTTATACTGGAAA
>NW_025882302.1:0-1333 GCF_002878395.1 Capsicum annuum
CATGTGATAAGGAGGGACGCGGGTGTCCCAGTTCGTAGGAGTGAGAGACTAGCATTGGATGGCTTTAGGAGGGGTAGAGATAGACCAAAGAAATATTGGAGGGAGGTGATCAGACATGACATGGAGGAATTGCAGCTTACTGAGGACATGACCCTAGATAGAAAGGTGTGGAGGTCTCGGATAAGGGTAGAAGGCTAGCGGACTATACTGTTAGGACTGTACGCATAGGTGCCTATGGTTTGTGAGAGTTTGTTACTTCTACGCAGTTATCCCTTGCATAATTTCTTAGTTCCTATTTTCTTATTGTGTGTTGTCTTATATCTCGTGGTGCGTATTTCTCTGATTTATGTTGTATTATTTCTTACGCCTTATCTCTGTTATATTTGTGTCTGTTATTTCTATTTTCGTTATGTCATCCATCCTCATGTCTACTATTCTTTATCTTGAGCCGAGAGTCCATCGAAAATAACCTCTATACTTCTTCGGAGGTAGTGGTATGGACTGCGCACATCTTACTCCCCCAGATCCCACTTTGTGGAAATGCACTAGGTCTGTTGTTGTTGTTGTTGTTAATAACATTTGAAAATGATAAGTTTATGAAGTAGTTAGAGTTTATTTAGGAATCTTCAATAATGGATTCTTCAATAATGGATTCCTAGATTTAACCTAATAAAAATCTTTTTTTTTCTTTTAAAAGCTTAATATTCAAAATCAATATTTGTAATCCTTTAAATCTATTACTACAATATTATTATTAATAATAATATTCCTACCATTATTATATATTTATATTCCATTTGATATTTAATAAATTTTATTCAGATATGGTTTCTATAACATTTATATTTTTTAAAAAATAAGTCTACGAAAAAGTAAAAATCTATTAAGAATTATTCACATATGTTTTTTTACAATATTTAAATTTTAAAAGAAATAAGTTTATGAAAGCTTAAAAGTTTATTAAGAGTTCTTCATTCATGAGTTTTTATTTTTAAGGTAATCAAAATATTTTTTTTATAACAAAGATCCATCACCACGTATTTAAAAAAAAAAATTAAAGCTGCTACTACTACTAATTAAAACAACTAGTATTGCTACTACTATTATTATTGTTAATATCATTATTAATATTAATAGTATTATCTTTTATATAATATTTGAATATGTTTTATAATATTGAAAAGAACTAATTTATGAATAGTAAGGGTTCATTTAGAAATTTTCAACGTTAGGTTCCTAATTTTATGCTAATGAATTTATTTTTTAAAAGAAATATAATATTTTTAAATTCAAATATCCCTAGCTTTTAATTCAAAATTTATATTACAATGCT
>NW_025882303.1:0-1854 GCF_002878395.1 Capsicum annuum
TCTATCCCAATGGCTCCTCAGTTTTATGTAGTAGAGGCTTTGTCAGATTAGTGTGCTAGTATGCACAG
This sequence comes from Capsicum annuum, assembly GCF_002878395.1. NCBI lineage: Eukaryota > Viridiplantae > Streptophyta > Magnoliopsida > Solanales > Solanaceae > Capsicum > Capsicum annuum. The sequence goes on from NW_025882303.1 coordinate 69, forward strand.
GATCTCAGTATTTTGGTTGTATAGGATAGTATTATTTTGTATCTAAGCATGGTCATGACATGGTTATTCCTCTTTATATTAGCATGATTCGTGCTATAATGAGTTCTAAAAGTAATGACAAGTTTAGAGGGTTAGGTTGAGGCCACATGTGACCTTGAGCACCATGTGACATCTCGGAGTAGGTTCTTGGAGCATTACAAGCTTGGTATCAAAGACTAAGGTTTAAAGAGTCCTAGGGAGTCTGACAAGCCACATTACGTAGAGTCTTAATCATCGGTGTATAGCGCGCCACATCTATGAGCAAGAGGCTACGAGATGTTTTAGGAAAAGTTGTATCTTTCTTTCAAGAGTCTATCGTGCCTATGATTATTTCTCTCTGCTGTTAATCCGTGCTCTCTTTTGATAGAAAATACCTCCTCATAGAGCTCGCCGAAATAATTAACGAACTCAAACTATTGATCTTTTAGGTGAAATGATGTCCCACGCTGAATTCCAGGCAGTTTTTCAAGTGCTATCCCAGGCGATCACCGCCAATGCTTAAGACAACACCCAGGATACTGTTCCACCTCTGCAATAAAATAATTCTACTGTATCTCGGGTTTGTGACTTTATGCGAATGAATCCACCTGAGTTCTTTAGGTCGGAAGTATGTGAAGACCCATAAATGTACTTAGATAAAGTGAGAAAGATCGCTCAGATTATGCATGTGACTGAGAAGGAGAGTGTTAAATTGGCTGCCTATCGAATAAAAGATGTTGCTTATGATTGGGTGGAGATGTAGAGGAAAAGTAGAGGGGAGAATGATGCTCCTATGACTTGGTAATTATTCTAAGATGCCTTCTTATACAGATTCCGGAGATGAGGAAAGCAAAATTAGAAGAATTTATGAACTTGAGATAGGGCTCCATAACAGTTAAGGAGTATTTCCATAAGTTTAACCAGTTGTCTAAATATGCTCCCGGTATGATGGCTGATTCTAGAACTAGTATGAGTAAGTTCTTGGCTGGTGTATCTAGTTATGTCGTGAAAGAGTGTAGATCCGCTATGCTTAATAGGGACATGGACCTTTCAAGACTAATGATCCATGCTCAGCAGATTAAAGTGGAAAAAGTGAAGGAGAGAAAGAGAGTGAGAAAGAATAAGAGAGTTAGATCTGAGAAGTAGGGGTATAATCAGGCTAGATTTTTTGGAGGGATCCTCCCTCAGTTCTAGAGTCATTCTCTTGTGCCAGCACCTTCATCAGCCAGTACTCCTGCATTTAGAATTAGGTTGGAGTAGGGTAATAGGCCTACTATGTCCAGGTCCTAGGATAGTGTGAGTAACAGACCTCGCCCTCCCCTATGTCCAAAGTATTGTATAGACCATCTCGATGAGTGCTTAATCGGTCAGAGGGGTTGCTTTGGTTGCGGTAAGTTAGGCCACAAATTCAGGGATTTCCCATATGCTAGATAGGGGAGTCGCGATGTTCATCCCCAGAATCAGACTATTAGTGCTCCAACCCCTGTAGTTCATCCTACTCCTCCTCAAGGTGCCTCATCTAGTAATGCCGACGGTCAGCGCCAGAATCATTTTTATGCTATACCACCCCACCAGGAGCAGGAGGATTCACTAGATTTTATTATTGGTACGCTCTGTGTATTTCATTCTGATGTGTATGTGTTGATAGACCTTGGGTCAAGTCTTTCTTATGTGACTCCATTGGTGACAGCGAATTTTGAAATTTGTGCTGAAAAGATCCTCGAGCCTTTCCTAGTCTCTACACCCGTGGGTGAATCTGTTGTTGCCA
>NW_025882304.1:0-9912 GCF_002878395.1 Capsicum annuum
AGCCACTAACACATAAAAGTTGACCAAATTTCTTTTTTATTTGTTTTTGTTTTCTTCTTGCAAGGACTTTGTTTAATTATTCTTATTTTGTATGGTAGGATTTGGATTTTCAATCCTTTTAGTTCCTCTTTCAGTAACTTTACCCTGACTTACACAATTTTGCTTTTTGTAAAGTAAGTAGGATTTGATATGATCTATGTGTATTTTAACTTGAATTTATTTAAATTCGTGATCTTCCTAGCTAATCACAGTATCATACGATTGTAGACATCTAATTTCGTCCCTCCCCGATGTCGTTTTACCCATTTTTACCTTATCCTACCGTGTACCTTCACCCGTGTGATAATTCCTCCACAGATAACAAAAATAACAATCCTCTAACTAATTTTGTCTTATACTAGCAACCTACCCAAACAAAACTAGACACCTAACCCTTATCCCTCCAATTAAAAAACAATACCTACCCTATCCTAACAAACTCTACCCCACCTCACCACTACCCCCCTACCCCCACGTGACCCCACCTACCTCACGTCATATACACCACGCACAGAACCCACACACTACCCATTTTTTTTCATTTTTTCTTCACAGAGAACACACTCACACACAACTTCATCCTCACCATACAGTGATACATACAGACCATCACACACTCACTGATATACTCACCGGACACACACACACTCTTCACCATCACGAACAGAATACACTCCAATTCTCCATTGAAATACACACTACAAGATATACACAGCAACAACACAGCGATGGGGGTATTAGTGAGAATACATTCACTGAAAATTTGAAAACACACACACACAGAGAGTAGAAATCGAGAGAGTAGAGAGGGAACTGGGGGAGAAGATCGTCAGTGGAAAAATCAAGAGTAGAGAAAAGAGATTATTTCAGAGAGAGTGAATCGAGGGAGAATTGAGATAGAGAAAATGAGCGAGAGAGGGAGAGTTACGGCAGAGAGAGAGGTCTTTCCGATGAGGCATCACTAAAAACGTTGCCGCGGTCAGGTTCTCTCTATTTTTCATCATTGTCGGAGCTCGTCGGAGTTTTGACGCGACGGGAACGACGACCCCAACTTTAATCCGACCGAATTGGACCGACTTGAGTCCGACTTCGGCAAAATCTGCCGGAAAATGGTGGAAACAATAATGGGTAGATATTGAGGTTGTTTTGTTCGTATTGAGGTTTTTTTTGTAGGTTTTTTAATCTGTTTGGGTTGCTATTCTTGATACCGAGTTGAGTTTAGTCGTTGTTGAGGTTTAATTCGGGGTATTTCGGTGGCAGCCGTCGAACAATTTGCGGATTGAAATAAAATTGAGGTTCTACTCGGGATATTCAGACGCGGTCTTCATTTTTTTCCACTCGATTAATATTGGAATTTGAAAGCTACGAATCGAGGTCCAATTCTATTCCCCTCTTTTATTTCATGTTTATTATATTTGATGTGTTGGAGTGAATATTGTGTTTGGTTGATGATTGTGATGTGGTGATATGTTTTGATATTGTGTTTGAGAAATCGCGATTACTGTGGTTGATATTGATTGATTGATTTACGTGAATGAAGGAATTGAAAGAGTTGAATTCATGTGGGAATAAGTGGGCGAGAATTGAAAACTTGATATAATTAGTGAACTTTGATTAGTTTGATTCATTAGTTGTTTGACTTGAAATAAACGTTAACTGAATTTGGTAGTATCAAGATACGCTGATTGGAATAGGCAAGACGTAGGTCGGGTAGGCAAATCTAGAGATTGCGGGTTGATTGAATGTTTGAAATTTGATTGAATGGTTTGATTTTAGCACTTTTGAATCAATTGTATAATTTGGCCGGGGAATGCCCCGAAGTATCTGTATATATTTATTCACCAGGGAATGCCCTGAGGTATCATGTACCCGGAGGACGTTCATGGTGAAGGCCTGAGAAGTCGGGTAGAGCATTAGTTCAGGATTAGCGTAGGTTTACTTTCAGTCCCTTTTTATTTCGAGTTGTAATAATTGGACTGGACTTTACATTTTGGGGTGTTTTGTTTTGTTTGATTATTTTGCGTGCTTCTTGTGTGGTTCATACATTTTTTAGTGCCAAATAGTCTATACACTCTACCAAGAGACCGTGGTTGAACCACGGGATCGAGAGGTGCCTAATACCTTTCCCTCGGTCATCAGAATTCTTTAGCCGAAATCTCTGTTCGTAAACCAGTTCAAAGAGTCAAACGATTTTGAAAAGGATTTTCTAATGGTGACTTGGTATGCCAGATTATGCCAAGTGGCGACTCTGAGTAAAAATGTAAATAATCCTTTTCCGAAACAAATTTTCATCTTTTGTCACTTTAATAATTAAAACCCTATCAAATATTAATTTATAACCATATCTTTTGGGAGTCGAGAAAAAGGTGTGACAGCTCTGGCGACTCTGCTGGGGAAAGTATGAGAATTTAAGCTTATTTTTGAGTCGTTTTGTCTTTGTTTGGCATTATGAGTGTATAAGCATTGTTTGTGATTATTGTTGATGTTATTTTCAATTTTGTGCATTTTCGTGCTCTTTGTTTATAGTATTTATCCTATGTGTTACCGCTTTATATCTGTCATCATGAGTCCACCCCCCGGCCTTCTTTCTGCAATAAGTCCGTAGTACACGTGTTATACACAACCTCTAGTTGAGTCATCCTTATTTTAGGGGGGGAGCCATCGGTGTTATGGAGTAGGTGGAAAGCAAAGCAGCCACTATCGACCATACGCTCCCCTAAACAGCCTTGTTAGTGGACCACAACGTAGGTCAGCCTTTAGGTCATGCTTATGTGCAACACACAGAGACCTAGCGGGACCCACATGGCCCTTTGTAGGAGACTCACCTCTAAAGCATCCCTACGTGCTAACTGTTGCATCTTCAAGGGTAACGTGGTCATTTGACGGACTGATTTAAAAAAAAAAAAGTGCATCGAAAAGAATGAATCAAAAGGAATGTTGTAGTTTATTTTAGAATTCTTTATGGCTTTTGTTCTTCACAATCCAAAAACTCAAAAAGATTTTTACGTTTTGCATTTGTCTTCTCAAAATACCGTAAATTCAAAAAAAAAAAGAACAAAAAAAAATTCGTTTGCCTTTTCTACTTATTTGTCAAGAACAAAAATACCAAAAAGAAATTTTCTTCATAGTTGGTGGTGTCAGTCTTAGTTAAAGTGTCTAGCTAAAAATCCAAAAGTTTTTTTTTTGTTTTTGGTAGTGTCTCTTAAATTAGGGTCAATTTATTAGTTAATCGTTAATTGTCCAATCTGGACGAACTATGCACCCCTGATTCTCCTCTTTCGGGAGTGAGATATGTAGGCAGCCTATTGTTGGTTCGGGAATCTTATTTAAAAAATTCAAAAAAAAAGATTTTCTTCGCTCTTTATTTAGAGTAGGTGTTTCATACATATCTTGAAAAAAAAAGTAAAAAAAAAAAGAAAGAAAGAAAGATTTTCCTCAATAGTCGTAGGTTTCATTTTTGGTTGATCCTATTTCAAAGATCCAAAAAAAAAAAAAAATTCTTCACTCTTTATTAGAGTAGATGTTTCATATACATCTTTAAAAGAAAACTACAAAAGATTTTTCTTTGATTTTTATATGAAATTCAAAATTGAAAATCCAAAAAGATTTTTTCTTTGGTAATCATAGGTTTCATTTTGTATAGGAATTTTAAATGTGAAAATGCAAAAAGAGTCTATTCTTTTGACAATTTGTTATGTTCTTCTCTTTTTAAAGTTTCAAGAAAAGAAAAAAGAAAGGAAAAAGTTTATTTGGCCATTTTGACAAAACTGCCCAAACTACGCAAGATCTGATTCATGTACAACATGATACGTAGGCAACCTACTTTTGGGTTTGATCTAATCATTTGTTTCATTGTTTTTCATTATTTTTCCTCTTTTAAGGAAAAACAAAAGCCATAAAGAATGATAAAATAAAGGTGGATAACGAGGGAAAGGAAAAGAACAGAGATGGATACGAAATAATAATAATAATAATAATAATAATAATAAGTGTAGAAAAAACAAGTGTAGACAAAAATCAAGATGATGTTAAAATGACCTCGCTACCCTCAAAAGCTGGTAGAAATGAACATGAATTTAGGACAATCTTACCAATGTGATTCCCATGCTTGTTGTGTGCCCTAATCCTAACGGATGTCGTCTTTGATGAGCATGTTCTTTCAGATAACAGTGGTAGGTTTGCATCACTCTGGCTAGTCACCCATACTTCACTAGATCCAAAGCAAAGCTCGCCATGGCTAGCAGGGAGATTGAAAATTTGCTCATTGACCCGGATTAGGATCACAGGGAAGAAAATTCTGAATACAATGATGAGGTAGTAAGGCTCAGGAAACAATTGATAGATTTACACCGGGCATGGGCCAGTGGAATGCCTCCTCCTCCGCTCCCTGAAGGTCTTGGGAATATCTCTAATTGCCCACCACTCTCTTAGGCACAATTCTCTGCTCCTACTGAGTCACCTGAGCACGCGCCAGGATTCACTCCGCGACATTATTATCCTGGCAGTTCTGGTGTGCCCTTGGCAGCTCCCTAATCAAGACCCACTGCTCAGCCAGTGCCACCGATTATACCGGTATTCGTGGCTCCGCCACCACATGAAACTCCCATATATGCTGTACGTCCCACAATGAGGCTTTCTAGGTTTGCCAGTGAGCCAGTACTGAAGGTTCCAGATAGTCAACATTATGCCCCTGAGCCTACTTTGTAAATGAATGAACCGTATGGGTACACTCAGCCGCCTGCATTTCCATTTGATACGGAGAAACCTGTTGCAGCAAAGGAACAGGATATCATAGTCCAGAAATTGAAAAGTTTAGAACAAGCTATGAGGAATTTGCAAGGAATCGAAGATTATAGGAGTGTTTCCTATAAAGATCTTTGCATGTTCCCAGACATCAACCTTCCCCCCGGTTTTAAGATGCCTAAGTTCAAGAAGAATGCAGGACACGGTAATCCCGTTGCACACTTAAGACGTTATTGCAACCAGTTGAGGCTGCAGGAGGAAAAGAAGAACTGCTCATGGCCTTCTTTGGCAAGAGTCTTTCTGATCTGGCCTCAGAATGGTTTATCGATCGAGATATCGATAAATGGAATAGCTGGGATGATTTGGCTTTTGAATTTGTTCAACATTTTCAGTATAACATCAACCTGATTCCAGACGAAAAGTCCTTGGTCAACATGAAGAAAAAGAGGACTGAAGGTTTTAAGGAATACGCGATAAGGTGGCGTGAACAGGCCGCCAGGGTAAAGCCTCCAATGAAAGAAAGTAAGTTGGTAGAAGTTTTCATTCAGGCGCAGGATGAGACCTATTTTCAATATTTACTTCCGGCAATGGGAAAGTCTTTTATGGAAGTCCTCAAAATGGGGGAAATGATAGAGGACGGAATTAAGACCGGCCAAATAGTGAGTTTTGCCACATTAAAAGCCACCACACAAGCGATTCAAGGTGGATCTAGCGCATTTGGAGGTAAAAAGAAGAAAGAGAACATGGCGACTGTCGTAGCTGGAACCCATTCCTTTCCCAAAAGACCACCTCGCCCCTATCCCCAATCCCAAGCCCAAGTCTATGCCCAAGCTCCATATATTCCTCCCCACCATCACTACCCTTCACAAAACCCTTTATATTCCATTCTGCCACCCCCATACCCAGTATATAGCGCGCAGCCATATGCCCAAACCCCTTCTTACCCGTAGTGGCACGCGCAGGCTCCACAAAATTGCCCATTCGCTCCACCAAATTACCAAAACCCCTCCAGACCCAGCTTTCAGCCTGGGCCCGAGTATAAGAAAGAGAAGGCGGTCAAAAATCAATTCACACCTCTTAGGGAGTCATATGCTAGCTTGTTTGATAGGTTGAGAAAGTTGAAGGTTTTAAGCCCAATTCAAGGAAGGCTTTTGAATCCACCGCCGAGGAATCTCGATTATTCTTTAAGGTATAAGTACTGTTCTGATATGCCAGGCCATGATATCGAGAAGTGAAGGCATTTAAAGAGAGCTGTCAAAGATTTAATTGACACAAATCAGATGTTGGTCCAGGCCTCGGATGGTCCAAACATTAACCAGAATCCACTCCCATCCCATGCTGAAGCCAATATGTTAGAATTAATATATGACGAGAAAGAGTCTTCGAGGGGTTATAAGCCTATTGTCAAGATACAGACCATTGAGGAGAAATCAGTAAATGTAGCGGAGTGAACCAAGAAGGAATGAGAGAAGATTAAGCTCAAGAAATCACAAAGAAACCCCTGATCACAGTACAGGGCGCCAGAAGGTATGTTGATTTAAGTCAGGATAAAACTAAGTTGACAGTGGTGGGAGCTCTAAGTCAGCCCATCTTGATGGTGAAAGGAGCACTGACAGCGCCTATTGTCCTCAAACCGGTGACCCAACCTCCGATAGTTGATATGAAAAGGATTCCCTAGAATTTTGGGCGGACTGTGATGACCTATCACGGGAAAGAAGTTATGGAAGATGTAGATGAGGTAGGGGGTTTGACTAGGTCAGGAAGATGCTTCGTGCCTGAAAACTTAAGAAAGTCCAAGCCAACGGTGAGTGGACCGTCATTTATCAAAAAGCCTATCACTGAAGAAGAAGCCGAAGAATTTTTGAAAAAGATGAAATTGCCAGAGTATTCAATATTAGACCAGTTAAAGAAAACCCCCTGCTCAAATTTTCCTTTTATCTTTGCTGTTGCACTCCAAGGAGCATCGTGATGTGTTACTGGAGGTATTAAATGAAGCATATGTTCCAAGGGAGATTAAAATCAACCAACTTGAGAAAATGGTTGGAAAAATCTTTGAGGTCAATCGGATCAGTTTTTCTGACGATGAATTGCCCGTTGAAGGTACAGGGCATAACCGGGGCCTTTACATTACAGTGAAGTGTGAAGATTTCTACGTCACTCATGTTATGATTGATGGAGGTTCAGGTGCAAATATCTGGCCTATTTCTACTTTGCAAAAGTTGAATATTGGTGCTGACAGGATCAGGACCAACAATGTATGTGTTAGGGCTTTTGATGGTACAAAATCAAATTCCATTGGTGAAATAGAACTAAGGTTGACCATAGGGCCTGTTGAGTTCGCCATAGAGTTTAAAGTATTGAATGTAGACTCCTCTTACAATCTGTTGTTGGGAAGGCCGTGGATCTATAAGGCCAAGGCGGTTGCATCTACACTGCACCAAATGATTAAGTTTGAGCATGACAGGCAAGAAGTAGTTATTCACGGTGAAGGAGATTTTCTCACCTGCGAAGATTCTCCCTTGTCTCTTATTGAAGAAAATAACATAGAGGAGACATTCGTCTATCAAATTTTTGATACAGTGCCAGTGAATCGTATCCTTGAATGGCAGGCTATATCGGGACCGCAATTGTCTTCTGCTTCTATCTTGATGGTGATTAAACTTTGGAAATATGGATTTGAGCCAGGAAAGGGTTTGGGAGCGTCTCTGCATGGTATAGTTCATCCCATATGTCCGAGTGAGAACGTGGGCACGCTTGGTCTGGGATTTGAGCCTGCAGCTGAAGATCTAAAGAAAGCCAAGGGAAGGAAAAAGGAAGCATGGTCACTCCCTCGCCCAATGCCACTACTTAGTGAATCATTTGTTAGGAGCGGTGTCACAAAGCATGTGGAATTTGAAGTTGAATTGGTTGATGACTTCCAGAATCTTTTTATTGAAGTTGATATGGTCGAAGCAGGAGAAGGTACCAGTATGGCAGACGTGAAATTCATAGGTCCAGCTGTCTGGCTCAATAATTGGGAAGTCACTCCTCTCCCCGTCAGGAGAGAGTTTTGGTAGTTTATTTTGTTTTTCTTTTTGTTTATCCGAGCAATTTCAGGGTTGTAATTTGGATTTTAGTTTGTTTATGTTATGTTGGCATCTATGTTTAAACCCTCCTATCTTTTTATTTAATGAAATGGAATGTCCCTTTTGTTTCGTGTCTAATATATTTTGTTTTTCTTTTCTTACACAGTTCTCTTTATGCTGATTCTAATGACATGACATGCATGCGGAATTTTCATCCTGATCTTATAATCCAAACTAATCAAGATGTAATAAAGCAGGATGGGGAATATAATGAAGAAGAAGCACTAGAAGAAATAAGCAAAGAGTGGGAACAGTTTGAAGACAAACCGAATCCTAATTTGAATGAAATTGAGCCAATAAATCTAGTGGATCAAGAAGATGTTAGGGAAACTAAAATTAGTGTACATGCTTTGCCACAGCTAAAATATGGAATGGTTCAAGCATTAATTGATTATAAGGATGTTTTTGCATGGTCTTATGATGATATGCCTAGTTTAAGCACTGAATTAGTGGCCCACAAATTGCCAACTGATCCTGCATTCCCTCTTGTCAAATAGAAGTTGAGGAAGTTTAAAACGGAGGTAAGTATTAAAATTAAAGAGGAAATCATGAAACAACTTGAAGCCAAAGTAATTCGAGTAGCTCACTATCCCATGTGGTTATCCAATGTTGTTCCCGTACCAAAGAAAGATGGCAAAATTTGAGTGTGTGTTGATTACCGTGATTTGAACAGAGCAATTCCGAAAGATAATTTTCCACTGCCCAACATCCACATTTTGTTAGACAACTGTGCTAAACATGAGGTTGCCTCTTTTGTGGATTGCTATGCCGGATATCACCAGATCATTATGGATGATGACGACGCAGAGAAGACGTCTTTTATCACACCATGGGGGACTTATTGTTATCGAGTGATGCCGTTCAGTTTGAAGAATGCTGGAGCAACATACATGAGAGACATGACCACTATGTTTTATGATATGATGCATAAGGAGATTGAGGTCTACGTGGATGATGTGATTATTAAGTCAAAAACTCAGGCCGACCATGTTAAAGATTTAAGAAATTTCTTTGAAAGGCTTCGCAGGTATAATCTCAAGCTCAACCCGGCAAAATGTGTATTTGGAGTTCTGTCTGGAAAGCTGTTAGGGTTTGTAGTCAGCCGACGGGGAATTGAAGTGGATCCCTCGAAAATCAAAGTCATTCAGGATTTGCCCCCGCCCAAGAATAGAACGGAGGTGATGAGTTTGCTTGGTAGACTGAACTATATTAGCAGGTTTATTGCTCAACTCACAACCACTTGTGAGCCCATATTCAAGTTGCTGAAAAAGAGTGCTGCAGTAAAATGGACTGAAGAATGTCAGGAAGCGTTCGATCGAATCAAAAGATATTTGTCAAGTCCGCCAGTTTTGGTACCCCAGGAGCCTGGTAGGCCTTTGATCTTATATTTATCAGTCATGGACAATTCTTTCGGTTGTGTCCTAGGTCAACATTATGTCACAGGCAAAAAGGAGCAGGCTATTTATTATCTTAGTAAGAAGTTCACCGCATATGAGGCCAGGTATACTCTTCTTGAAAGAACGTGCTGTGCCCTAACTTGGGTAGCACAGAAGTTGAAGTATTATCTCTCATCCTATACTACTTATCTCATCTCCTGCATGTATCCTTTGAAGTATATCTTTCAGAAGCCTATGCCAACGTGTCGATTGGCAAAGTGACAAATATTGCTTCCCGAGTTCGACATTGTATATGTGACTCAGACCGCCATGAAAGCCCAAGCCTTGGCAGATCATTTTGCTGAGAATCCCATCGATGAAGAGTACGAACCATTAAAGACATATTTTCCTGACGAAAAAGTGTCGTATGTCGATGAAGTCGTTATAGATGTTGATCCAGGTTGGAGGTTATTCTTCGATGGAGCTGTCAATATGAAAGGAGTCGAAATAGGTGCGGTTCTTATCTCTGAATTGGGACAATATTTCCCGATAACAGCACAACTTTGATTCTACTGTACTAACAATATGGCAGAGTATGAAGCCTGCATTCTTGGTTTGAGGTTAACTGT
>NW_025882305.1:0-2629 GCF_002878395.1 Capsicum annuum
CCTACGGAGATTCGTAGTTTTCTCGAGTTGGCCGATTATTATAGAAGGTTTGTTAAAGACTTTTCTTCAAGCTAACCCATAAAGCATCCAAATTCCAATGGAATGATGCCTGCGAGATGAGTTTTCAAGATTTAAAGAACAAGTTGATTTCTACACCCGTGTTGGGACTTCTAGAAGGTACCGAAGGGTATACAGTGTATTGTGATGCTTCCAGAATTGGTTTAGGATGTGTATTAATGTAGCATGGTAAGGTAATAACATATGCTTCTAGACAATTACGGCCACATGAGAAAAATTATCCTACACACGATCTTGAACTGGCAGCAGTTATTTTTGCTTTAAAGATATGGCGCCACTACTTATATAGGGCTCATGTTGATATATATACTGACCATAAGATCTTGCAATATATTTTTAATCTGAAGGATCTAAATTTAAGGCAGCGGAGATGGCTTAAACTATTAAAGGACTATGATGTTGATATCTTATACCATCTAGGGAAAGAAAATGTGGTAGCTGATGCGCTAAGTTGTAAGGCTATGATGGCACCTATAGAAAGGCAAGGGATGATTAAAGATCTTCACCAGTTAGCTAGTTTGGGAGTTCGCCTTCTTGAAACTCCGGATAAAGAGCTTATCATACATAATGCTGCGGAGTCTTCATTAGTAGCTGAAGTGAAAGAGAAGCAATATGCAGATCCTATTTTATTATAGCTTAAGTAGAACGTTCAGAGTGGTGCGACCAAGGCATTTGAGCTTACGCGAGAAGGAGTACTTCAGTGCCAAAACCGATTGTGTATGCCGGATGTAGACGGGCTAAGAAAGAAGATTATGACAGAGGTATATTTTTCAAGGTATTCCATTCATCCAGGATCAACCAAAATGTATCAAGATTTGAAAGATATGTATTGGTGGAATGACATGAAGAAGAGCATTGCAGAATTTGTAGCTGAATGTCCAAATTGTCAAAGAGTTAAAGTTGAGCACCAAAAACCCGGAGGTTATATGCAATGCATTGATCTTCCAAGCTGGAAGTGGGGCATGATCAACATGGATTTCGTTATTGGTCTGTCTCGTACATCCTGGAAGTTTGATTCTATATGGGTGATTGTTGATAGGCTTACCAAATCTGCATATTTCCTACCAGTTAGGACCACTTACACAGTTGAAGAGTATGCGAAGCTGTACATTAAAGAGATAGTCCGATTACATGGAGTGCCAATCTCTATTAGATCAGATTGGGGAACCCAATTTACCGCAAACTTTTGGAAATCTTTTAAGAGGTGTTTGGGAACACAAATGAAGTTGAGTACAGCTTTTCACCCTCAAATCGATGGACAAGCAGAACATACCATCCAAACACTTGATGATATGCTACGAGCTTGTGTAATAGATTTTAAGGGCAACTGGGATGATCATTTACCTCTTATTGAGTTTGCCTAAAATAATAGCTATCATTCAAGTATCAAAATGGCACCATATGAAGCTTTATATGGAAGGAAGTGTAGATCACCAATAGAATAGTTCGAAGTGGGTGAAACTCTTTTGTTCGGACCGGATCTTGTTTATCAAGCTATAGAGAAGGTTAAAGTAATTCAGCAACGACTGAAAATAGCCCAAAGTCGACACAAGTCATATGCGGATAGTAGAAGGAGAGGGCTAGAGTTTTCTATAGGTGATTGGGTATTTTTGAAGGTATCACCAATAAAAGGAGTAATGAGATTCGGCAAGAAAGGAAAGTTGAGTCCACGTTATATAGGCCCATATAAGATCACTCGAAGGTTTGGACAAGTTGCATATGAATTAGAGCTACCCCAAGAGCTCTCATTAGTATATCCGATATTTCATGTGTCAATGCTTCGAAAGTGCATCAGAGATCCATCACCTATCACTTCTACTGAGGATGTGCAAATTACGGAAAACCTTACCTATGAGGAAGTGCCTATTGCTATTCTAGATAGCTAAGTTAAGAAGATGAGAAATCGAAAGTACATTGGAGAAATCGTCAAAGGAAAGAGATTACATGGGAAGCTGAGGAAGCAATGAAATCTAAGTACCCTCATTTGTTCAAAGATGAAGAGAAAGTTCAAGAAACGGAGTTAGAACATTAACAAGTAAGTTTTTTTTTATATATGCATAGTATGTATGTGATGATGTGAATGTTAATGACGGACTTGAACTTGTTTTGGTTGAATAACTACGCCAACATTCGAGGACGAATGTCCTAAAGGGGGGAAGGATGTAACACCCCATATTCAAGTGCGTGTATTGGCGTATTCAAGTACGCGTATTGGTCTTATTTATATGGAATTTATTTTATTTTATTTTATTTATACTGAAATTTGCCCGTCGATGGTTCCATACGAAGGTTATTGAATAAGCTTTACAATGATATAAAGATTTCCAAAAACAGATAGGTTTCGGATATAATCAAGCACGTTCGAACCTATAAAACGGTGGCCGGGATATTGGGAATAGTAAATGTGCAGGAAAATTTCCTGCACACAAACTACTGAGGCCAGCCAATTTTTTTGGGTCAACTTTAAACGATCATAACTCTCTTAATATAATGAACTGAGAGAGCTGCAACCTATGAAAAGAAAGATATTTGAGTCTTCTTTCCAATGCAA
>NW_025882306.1:0-1319 GCF_002878395.1 Capsicum annuum
AGTTACCTTTTTTTAACTATCCAAATCAATGTTTTCCTGAAATTAAACTAATAACAAATTAAGTATTCAAAAGATATACAATATACTAAAATTATTTTAAAATATATATATATATATATGTATATATATAAATAAATCTGTAACTAATGACCAAAATAATTTTCTACCTTATTTAAGTCCTTCCTTTTTTTTAACTAACCAAATCAATGTTTTCCTAAAATTAAACTAATAAAAAATTAAATATTCAAAAGATATAGAATATACTAAATTTTTAAAAAAATATATATATAAATAAATCTGTAACTAATGACCAGAATAATTTTCTACCTTATTAAGTCCTTCCCGAAATTATTAAGGTAGCTAAAACAATCAATTAAATAAAATTAAACTATACAATTAGAAGAGGTTCATGGAAAGTAAATTACATGAAATTCTAGGAAAATTTACAAAGAAAGATGAAGTGGCATGGAATTAGAAATAATTTGAAATAATTCTAATTATTTTATCACAATATCAAATAACAGAATAAAAATAAACAAAAGTATTCATCAAACATTTTGCTTTATTATATATAAAGAGTTGAAATATATAAATAATTATTTTTTTACCACTATGAAAATATTTAAATAATTATCACAATATGAAAATATGATATAATAGAATAAAAATAAATAATAGTGTTCATTAAATATTTTTTACCACAATATGAAAATAGATATGAAAATTTAAAAATATATATATAAAATAAATAAATAATTAATCAGTAAAATAAATTTTGTTGCCCAGAAAATAGATTTTTGTTGCCAAAATACCAAGTGGTTAGTTCACAATATGCCACTTGGCATAATTTTATGCAAACTTCTTTTCTATTTTATATATATAGTTATGAAAATTTAAAAATTTATATATAAAATAAATAATTAATCAGTAAAAGAAATTGTATTGCCAAGAAAATAGATTTTTATTGCCAAAATATCAAGTGGCTAGTTCTCAATATGTCACTTGGAATAATTTTATGCAAACTTCTTTATTTTATTATATATATAGATATGAAATAAATATGAATTAATTCATAATCTATAAAATACTTTTTATTGTAAGATGTTAGTTTTCAAGGCGCCACTTGGCATAACCTCATGCTAGACTCAGAGGCGGAGACAGAATTTCCATGAAGGAGGTTTACAATTTAAAGAAAAATTAACTGAAGGGGTTTGACATATATTATACATACATTATAAGTCATTTTAGTAATATATAAATATTATAATTTTTCGTCAAATGGGGTTCAATTAGGGGTGTCAAGCGTGCCGGACCGATCC
>NW_025882307.1:0-1151 GCF_002878395.1 Capsicum annuum
TAGCATGTAATTAATCTATATAGTTAACTCTATATAATATGTATTTACTAATCTTGCAAATCAGTTTCGATTTGACTTTATAATGGCCGTTTTACGATAATATGATCAAACATTTGCCCGTTGCTTAATTAACTAATTTTTTTGTCAATACTAAAACACATTGCAAAATCTAATCAAATGGCCTTAAGCTAATTGGTTCTAATTAATGTGCATTATCCTTTAATACCAACCCCTATCAAACACACAATAAGCCAAAGCTCATGATGATTGAAAGAAGCACTACCAAATAAATTAATAAAATATAATAAAAACTAATTAACTACTAGATTATTTCATTCGATATATGATTAATCAAATGTCCTATTGTTGGATGCCATGTTTAAAGTTCGATCAATTATTCGATTAGCTAAATGATCAATTAATGCCTCCAAATAAATTAAGCCGTTTAATTTAATTTGTCCTCTTAGAAAATTAATTAAATTCTTGTTTCTGGCTTTATCCAATGGCCAAAGAATTCATCATTTAGTACAAGTTGTCGATTTGCTAAGTTACTAAAATGGCCTTTTTGTATTTTGATACTTCCATACCAATAAGGGGAAGATACCTCTTTTTTTTCTTCTTTTTAAAACTATATTACCATTTTCTAGTAATAATATTTTTTTTAGGTTTTAATTATCATGAAAACTACAATTTGAGTGTTAAAAAATAATAATGCCTGCTATGGCTATGCAAGCAACATTTATTTGTTTATTTCATAGTCATTGCTTCGTGAAGAATAATAGTTAAAGAAAACGATTTAATTTTTTGTATGTCCCAGCCTGCCTGCCCATGTTTATTAGTTTAAGAAAAGATTGATTTTTCTCTTACAACGTTTACTAGGGAAAATATACAAGTAACCACTTTCTTTTACAGCGTTTACTAGGGAAAATATACAAGTAACCACTTTAAGGATCCGTTTTTATAATATAATTAGAATTTATAACGTTTTTAAAGTTTAACCATCTCAAAATCGACTTCAGATATGCGAGTCTGATGTTTCTAACTTTAGACCTCGTGTCTGAAGTTATATCAAGTATGAATGTTCTTCAAATTTAGATATGAGTTTTGAAGTTATGCTTTGCCGGAACTAAACATCATCTAAGACTATACAT
>NW_025882308.1:0-2815 GCF_002878395.1 Capsicum annuum
TTCTCTTCTCTTTTAGCTTCAACTGTCTGTCTCATCTACCTCTCGGACTGATAGATTTTCCAGGTGATGGTCATGTTTTCTCTTTCGTTCTGCTTGCGGACTTCACAGGAAGAAACGTAGATGAAGGGTTGTGACACAAGAGGAGGTATGGTTGCAAATGTTGATGTGTCAATAGCTCGGCAGCTTATAAGTAGAGATAAAAAAATATATCAAGATGAATCTCAATTTAATACTCCCTCCGTTTCATTTTGTTTTTCTGGTTTTGATTTGGCACGAAGTTTAAGAAAGAAAAGAAGACTTGAATCTTGTGGTCTTAAAATAAAGGTATGCAGTGTATCAAAATGTAATTTAAGTTTGTCATCTTCAAACATGCCACGTAGAAAGTTAGAATTAAGGAGTTGTTGTAAAAGGAAAGAAACATTTGCTTTTAAACTTCTTTCACTCGACATTTAAGCGTGTCCATATTCCATACTGTCTATTCATCAAAATGAATATTTGGTAGAGAGATGTATACCTCTTCGCGTCCAGATTATCCACTTCAAGAAAGTAGTGTTATTGATACAGGGAAAATCATAGGTGCGAAGTACTTACTGGTTCTTCTTTTCTATTGCTAAGAGGAAAGAAAACTTCACATGTGACTCCAACGAGAAAGTTCTAAATTTCTACTTTAATTCAATCCTACGTGTCAGCTCATGTCATTTTTTTCGGGAATCTCGTCTTGCGGATGCTTGGTCCTTTGAACTCAAACCTTGAGTTAAGACATTGGGGCATATATATTATTCAATAGAAACAATCTTCTCCAAAACCTAAGCTCATCAGATGCAAACCAGCATTCATGCAGATAAGAATGAAGATGTCTAAAGGTTTCCATCGATAGAATTCATAGGACTCTCAATACAATGGTCAGGACAATCACTCCTTACATAGTCCAGCATACTAAACACTCTTAGAAGAAAAAAGGTTTGAATGGCAACACACGCTTCAAGTCGTACGATAAGATAGTTAAAATGGTAACAGAAAAGGAAGAATGTTGTGGTATCCCAAGGGCATAAGCCTATCATGGGTCGATCCCAGTTGATATGTACTGGAGGCAGCCTAATGGTCACAGTACAGTACAGTAATGATTATGAAGATGATAAGAATGAAAGTAAAGTGATTGAACAAATACAATGTACAGGTTGTCACAAGTTCTAGTAAGTGTGGTCCACTCCTATTACGATTTAGTCGCTTGTTTCTAATTTTTATAGCGCTCCTATATCATATGTGATTATCTACAACTTTACATACTCAGTACATATTTTGTACTGACGTCCCCCACGGGGGACCTGCATTTCATGCTAGAGGCATAGGTACCTCAGCTCATACACTGCACAAGTAGGAGTCAGGATATCCAGCTGCTTTTGGTGAGCTCCAGTTTGCTTCGGGGCTTTCCGTTTCATATTCAGTCACTTTTGGTATTGTATAGAAGTTACTTATATGGCGGGGTGTGTCCCGACCTTAGTTAAACTCTATGTATTGTCTAGAGGCTTTGTAGACTTAATGTACAGTCAAGGTGGTGTTTTGTTAATAGACGTGATGTACAGTCAAGATGTCCCCTTTTTGTTATATATATGTGTGCTCGAGCTTATACAGGTGATTATTTCATTTTATATGTGATATGATGTTGTCCGAATTTTGGGTTGTCATAGAGGTATGCATGGGAGTATAAGGTGATGAGCTGGTTCTCCCGGGCCTCCTCGGTTACGGGTGTCAGTCCGCCCCAATAGGATTTGAGGCGTGACACTTGTGGTGTTGAACTTGACTTGTTAACTGCAGAAATGGAGTCATCTAAAGAGACAGGTTGTCGAGCTCCAGAAGACCCCATCCTCTGCATCAAAGACTGTGATTTTTTAGGTAGTGCAGCTACGATGAATATGTGTTCCAAGTGTCAAAAGGACATGATACTACTGAAGCAGGAACATGCAAAGCTTGTAGCAGCGATGAATCAGAACTTTCTCTTGCAGGTGCCGCAGTTGCATCTACAGATTTAGCCTCTCAGATTTCACAAGTGAAGTCAAAAAAGGGTTTGAAAAAGTGCAAAGCTTGACGTAAGCGCGTGGTATTAATGGGGTTCAGTTACAAATGTGGTGATCTTTTCTGCGCAGTTCATCATTATTCAGACAAACACAACTGCCCGTTTGATTATAGGAATGTTGGTCAGAATGCCATAGCAAAAGCAAATACTATCATCGCAGCAGAAAAGCTTAGTAAGATCTAACAAGCACCTATCGAAAGGTTGTATGAACTGAAGCAATGTCCATCTTTCGATAAGTTGGCCTCGTCTTACAGGGTGACGATGAAAGTTTTGCGTGGGGGTGGGGGTGGGGGGTACCCTATAGCCTAGATAATCCTGGTGTGTAAGTTATTTATGATCTTTGTGCACATTTTCAGGGAATATGTTCTTGTTTTGTCCCAATTTCTAGGCTCCTTGTCCAGTATAATATGCATAATATAGGTCATCTTGATGAATTTCACATTCATACATCCGCGTTTTGAAATCCTGAATTCACCTCCGTGCATTCTTCAAGATTCCAAAGTCTCCTTTGAGTATCCATAATGTAGAGTTTTTCTTTTTGTAGAGATGTCAATACGGGTTGGCTCAGCCCATCCGAGCTAGCCCATATGGGTTTTGAGTTTGACAGGTCAGGTTGGGCTAGCCTATCAAAATGATGAGCCAAAAAATATCAAGCCCACACTATTACTCTGTGGGTTACGGGCCTTACGGGCTAGCCCACTTTTAAAAAATAATATTTTATAATTTAATTTTAGAATGTTA
>NW_025882309.1:0-1063 GCF_002878395.1 Capsicum annuum
TATAATAAAAATAATCACAATTTAAAACTATTAATTCATGTAAAAATAAGTCTAGTAAGTATTAATTACATAACTAAAATAGAAAAATAAATTTAGGTTATGTATTTATGCAAAACTAAAGAAAAGATATCCAATATTATTATCATTTCTAGTGTTTTAATTGAATACACTGGGTATGTTGTTGTTGTTGTAGCATTAGTATAGATTTGGATTTTATTTGAGCTACTAATATCTATGGACTGTAAAATGTCACAACCCAAAATGAGGGTCATGATGACACTTGTTGCGGCGTACCTTGACAAGTAAGCGTATCACCCAAACTGATACGAATAGAGAAAAAGACAGAAATACCTAAGGTAAGGCTTCTAGAATGAAGCCGAACCATATAAATAATCATAACAATGCGGAAAAAACTTATCCAAAACACCAATCATGCCCAAAACCAGCTGTCAATTGTGTAAGAACTACTAATACAATTCAAGAGTCAAATACATCGAAAAAATAACCACAAAGGAATAATAACTGTCTCCGAACACTAATAAAGACATAACTAGTATAGAAAGATAGAGGTGAACTTCGGACGCATGAATGTCCAACCGCTACCTTGGAAGCTCCAACAACTGTCCGAATCAAGTAAGCTAAGGCGCACTCGAGCAAGGACCTGCACCAAAAGGGCGCAGTAGGAATGAGTACAGTCCACTTGTACTCAGTAGGTATCATAGGTCGACTAAGCAAAGTAGTAAATAAGGCATACAAAATATACACTAAGGCTGCGTCACCTGCAATCAGAAAATGTCCCACAAAGGTAGCCCGTACCACTTGCACTAACAGTTCTAATATATCTCACATATATTGCAAAAACACATCAAGATATAGAACACAAGTATAGATTATGTCACATATAAAATAGAGTAAGAGAGAACATGTAGATACAATATCATCAAATACAAGTAAAGAAAGGTAAGACAAATACATAGATGACAAGTCAATAAGGCAATACAACACAACATAAACACAATAAAGTAAGTGCAATGTATATGATAATGATGATGATGATGCACGA
>NW_025882311.1:0-1290 GCF_002878395.1 Capsicum annuum
CATTATTCCTCCTATTTTACCCCCAGATGTAAAGTTCAATATCACTAGTGCTATGATTCAGCTCTTATACTTGAAGGGTGTGTTTGTGGGGTTGCCTATAGACATCACAACCATGCATCTGGAAAAAATTTTATGGTAACTTCACTTCATATACCATACCTAGGGTAAAACAAGAGGAAATGAGACTGGGGTTGTTTCCCTTATCTCTTATTGGAGAAGCATATTTATGGCTGGGTAAATTTTTTAGAGGCTCCATCACTACATATAATGAGTTTCACTGATAATTCTTGAATAGAATCTTTCCTCCATCTAGAGTGTTGCAGCTAAAGGATGATATTTATAATTTTAGGTATCTACAATCAGAATCTATGTATGAGGTATGGTTCAGGTTCAATAAGAAGTTTAACATGGTACCCAACCATCAGATTTTAGGGACAAAATTGTTGGAGATATTCTATAGAGCCCTGGCTATCAGTTCTAGAGCAATAATTGACAATATCTCTGAAGTATTCTTTATGAGATTACAATGGGAGATAGCTTTGAGTATTATGGATCAGTTCTCATTAACTAACTGAGGGTGGAAAATTCAGGAGGTTGAGAGAGGTTCTGACATTTATGCCAATGGAGCTTCCGGTAAGCAGACAGTTGCTAAGGATGCTGTAGTTTAGGAGATTTTACTATATAGGACATATATTGTTAAGTTGGACAAATAATTTGCAACAATAAATTCTACAATGGTTGATACAGTGGGGGCACAGGGTGCAACTTCTAGGTTACATGAGTCTTAGTTAGAGGAGGAGGCAAAGTATGTGGATCATCAGTTAGTGGATTTGTGAGCCCAAGGGCAAAGAAATTAAGGTTGAAACTAATATCAGGATAGAGACAAATACATTCCACCAGGCAGATGAGATGAAAAATCAAAAATAGAATAGATATTGACTAAACTGATGAAAGGTCAAGAGAGCCAGGAAACTTGCCTTAATAAAATAAAGGTTGATATTTCAGGATTGACCCAGAAGTTTAAGTCATAGTCAACTACTATTAAGTATTTTGACCTGCCCTACCCTGGGGCCTTGTCGTAATTGGCATCCCATATCCGTCCAGGATTAGAGACCACCCCCATTACCCAACCCAACCTCTAGCCGCCTACCCTGAGTTGACTGAATTCCGAGCATGCAACAATATAGTGTAACAGCTCACACAAAGACTACGATAAAATCACAACTGTGACCAACCCAATCAGGTCCAACCATCCCATACTAATAATCCAACCATACCAAAACAAGGTTC
>NW_025882312.1:0-1112 GCF_002878395.1 Capsicum annuum
GCACCCTTGGGGATTTACATCGCGGCCCCCAAATCCTTGTGTGTGGGAACTCTTGCGAGCTCCTTCTTAAAAATGGAGTCAGGCCCCTTGCCCTTCTCCCCCTAGTTTTATCCAAGCGTGCAATCCGCACTTCTGCTCGGACGGTGTCTCCACACCTGCACCCTCTGGTGACTAACTTTGCGGTGACCTTAAGTCATATCCGCACCATGCTCCTCACGGCCTTCATCTTGTCTGGGAATCTGTTTCCACCCTGGCGATCCTACTAGCCCATCCATACCTGGCATTTCTAGCCCTTCGATCCTTTGCCTCTGGTAGACAACTATCTTCCCTCCTGGACTTCTGTCTTTTAAGCATAACATAGCTAGGTAGGCATCCCTCGATGTGGCATCTTTGCCAACCATACCCTTGTGGTCCTTATCTTCTTTCCTCGAGCGACATCTCTGGCGATAGCCTAACTTACGAACTTTATCCCAATCATCAGTCACAACAGCCTTTGGAAACCCATGCTTCACCATGGCACCTTTTGGCATCTCGTGTGCTCTGCGCCCATAGGCACCTCACACTCTCTTGGGACGTACCCTTTGGCAAGAACTTCTTGTCTCAAAGTACCGGCATCTGCGCACTACTCTGTGAATTAGATGCTTTGTTCAAAACTCTCTTTTTTCCTTCGCAGTCCTTCGACATTCGGGGTACCCTTGTACCTATAGCCTATGGCGAGAACTCCCTTGGTTCACCCATCTGCGGCCTCCGACCCGCTCTTCTACTCTTGGAAAGAACCCATCCTCGAACTTGGAATCCAATTCATTTTCAACGCTTTAGCTAATCCTACTTTGATGACTTTCCTTACCCATAGTACTTTGGCACAACACCTCTCCATGAAATGGTTTGGTTTATGCGTGCTGCTCACACACATGAAGGCTTTACCTCCACCTGACTTGAACGCCCATCTTCCCACAAAGAAGCCTGCACTCAGGACCTTCTTTACGTTGTCGCGGCCTAATGGTCCGCTTGGTGATAGCCTGGTTCTTGCCTAGCATAGCACTCTCTGCGACTGCAAGCTCTGCTTGCCCATGCCGTAGGCTTCACTGCCCACTCATCCTGCATGGCTCTCT
>NW_025882313.1:0-1498 GCF_002878395.1 Capsicum annuum
TAAAAATTTGCATGCTCATAAATTTCTAACACCAAATTTTACTTTAGACATGATTATCTTAGTGAAACTCTTATCCTAATGTTTAAACACCTAATGACAATTGAACAGTGAGCCTGTTATCATCTTGTATAAGGCTTTCGCCAGTTTCATCATGTTCTATGACGATGTTTAAAAAGGTTTTTATTAATTTATTATCATGCACATCGACCACAGATTAATTCAAAAGCATTTACATGCATATGTATATAACGAATCAAGAAAGTAGATCTGAAAATTCTATTGAGTAATATACTTTCAACTTTCATATGGAGTACATAAATTCTAAATTACACAACATGCAAAATATGAAGTAAATATCTTCCAAACTACTTATGACTAATTGAAAAAGAGAAAATGGTCTTTTACCCCTCCAACCTTTAGTCGAAATCCTAACTACACACTCAACCTTTAAAGGTGACCTATTACCCCCTAAACTTATTTTTACTGAATTTATTACCCCCCCTTGAACTTTTATTTTTGATTTTTTATGACCCTAAAATGCTGACATGTTCAAGAAAGTGTATTTACTTCCCTTAGGCGCGTAGGACTTGCCTACAGTATACAAATCTGTATTTTTTAAGCCACTTGTAAATCCAATTTTTTTTATTTTCTTTTTAAAAAATCCTCATTTGTTAGCCATTAAATCTTCCTTCTTCTCCAATAGTAACCTCCATTCTAAAATTGAAGCTTTAGGGTTCATGATCTTCTTCAAAAGGATTCAAAACAAAAAGGTTTTGTTGTCTTATATGTTTTGTTTCTTCTTCTTCTTCTTCTTCTCTATCTCAAGAAAAAAAGATTCAAGAACTCAACAATGGTATCCAAGATTAATTTCTCATCTTCCTCATCTCCAATTCATTTTATTCTTCATCTTTCTCTATTTCAATTCATAGATGTATCTAAATATAAAACCCACAAAAAAAATCCATTTATTTCACTTTAAAAAGGAAATTCAAAATTCCATAAGAAATGATACAAAGTTACAAAAGCCTGAAGCACTAAATTGATTGTACAGTAATTTGTAAAGTTACAAGGAGTGAGGTTCGTTCTTTCTTCTCAGAACAAAAACCCACACCAATAAGCCTAAAGCACTAAATTTTCTTGAAGCAAAAAAAAAAAAAAAGAAATAACGAAAGAGAAAGAAAGAGCTTCCTTCTTTTCAAAATCAACAACAACAATAATTTATTTCTTCTTCGCAAACAATGGCATCAATGACATCCAAGAACTCATCAATGACATTTTTCTTTCTTCCTCTTCAATTCTTCTCCTTCACAAACAAAGGCACAAAAAATTCATCAATGACATTTCTTCTTCTTCTTCTTCTTCTTCTTCTTCTTCTTCTTCACAAACAAAGGCACAAAAAATTCATCAATGACATTTCTTCTTCTTCTTCTTCTTCTTCTTCTTCTTCTTCTTCTTCTTCTTCTTCTTCTTCTTCTTCTTCTTCTTCTTCTTCTTCTTC
>NW_025882314.1:0-2065 GCF_002878395.1 Capsicum annuum
ATAACACGTTATCAGTATTATAAATCTAAAGGCAATTTCAAGGTTAGTAATTCTTTATGATATTTGTCTTTTGCTACTAATAATATAATTATTGTTGGATTTGAGGAAAAATAATTGGTCATTTATGTTTTAAATCTATTCCTCAAGAACAATATTATCAAAAGAGATGATAATATGTTGGGTTCAAGTCCCATCGATTTATGCCTAAGACGACTTTATATGGATAAGACGTTGAGCTTGAATCTCATGAACCATATTGATGATATTATGATGGCTAAGACAAAATAATATGTATTAGGTGAAAAGTATGTGATATTCTCCATTCCATGAATTGAATATGGTAGCAATATATGTTAAGTCTGAAAGATGACAATTTGCTCCATTCTTGAATGTGGTAGCAAAATATGATATAATGTGGTAGAAAAATATGATATTCTGAAAGATATGTATGCCTCGATGTGCTTCTGAAGTAGCAGTATCATGAAAGAGGTTATAAGCTATCAAATTTTGATAGGCTTAAGGCACGATTATGTTCCATTCCTGGGGGATAAGAAGCTTATTAATGCAAATGTGCACTTAATTGTGATGGTATCATAACTCACCTCCGAAAGAGGCTGAATAATTAAGAAGGGTTATTTTGAAATCTACTTCTAAAGTAATAAATCTAAAATTTATTTATGTAATAGTAAATCTAAAATCTACTAAAGCAAAAGCACATGTCATGGTAAACTTTGAGTTTACTGGAATAAAAGTTCATAAATTAGCAAGAACAATTGTGACATCCTGAAGATGTGCATATTGAGTACTTCAAAAAATTATCTATGTTGCTTTTTGTCATGATAAGTTGGTTGGACCAACTAATGTTGGGATTTAATCCCTCAAAATTTAAAAAGTATAAAAGGTGAATATGGGCCCATTCACCTGTCATGTGATCTATTAAGATGTATCGATATAAGATGATCACTTGTACGTTTATTGTCAACCTGTAGTTTGATATTCATAAAGTTTCTTGCTCAATGAAATTGAGTTAAGTGCATAATTTTTAGATTGTGTAATCAAGACAATTCATGATGATGCTTTGCCATTGAATGTCTTCGATAAATATCTAAACCATTGCTAATGAGAACAAAACTTCATGTATTGGTCTGAAATATAATACGTTGCATACAATAGCACTTGTATCCATTAGAACAATAAATTATGATTATTTCTTCCCTCTCAATTGGTTCAAGGTCCAGAACCAACTATTCCATGTAATAGTTTTGATGTGCGGTATACGATTAATGAATATACCATGATAAACAAAGATGAATTCCTTAAAGAAGATGGAGGATGTATATTAGTTTTCCTAATATAAGGGGGAAATTATAAGAAACTATGAAATATGTTAGGAATTATCATCAGATCCTCATTCAAAAGATAATTCAAGTCAAATACCGAAAGCATCTCATATTTAAGTTGCAAGTGCTCCTATTTTGTGTCCCTAAAGGACAAAGTCTATACATATGTGAAGAGTGGTAGACTAATCGATTCCAAATGAAATAATTCTTGAAAAGGATAAGGAGCAAATGATCATAATAAGAAGGCAATGTGCCCTTGAAGAGCCTACGACATAACACTTCATGAAAGCTTATAAAAGGTTCAGGTATCTGAAAATAATAAAGTGATGAGATCTCAAAATGGTATGTCACATTGTGAATCGATATAAAATGATATATCATCGATAATATCTTTGATACAATATTGGTGCAATATTGTAAAAGATTATGAGGATCTGAATCTACATTTATTTAAGCATGCTGACGTAGAAACATTTATCAAGTGACATGAAAGGATGAATCTTGATAAGCGTGAAACTTATTTGATTTGCAGTCTAGACACTTGAAGATGTCACATATGAAATGTTGAATACTGTCACTTGACAAAATTTATATGAAACATTTCAAGGGTTCAAAATGCTTGAAGCATATAAAAGTTTCTAAGAAACTTATTTAGAATCTTTATATTGTATAAGCTTATAGCTTGAAAATCATTGAAACTTTTGGAGGGTTTTCAAAAGCAAAAG
>NW_025882315.1:0-1317 GCF_002878395.1 Capsicum annuum
CCAAACCAACACAATCCATATGCCGAAAATCCTTAGTTTTTAGCATTTTACTCATATGGCTAAAAAAACCCTCCCTTCCCCCTCCCCCCCTCCACCAAAAAAAAAACATTACATTTAATTAGTTGTTAGGTGAGCGCCCAAAAAATTTCTCAAAACGCACTCCGACAATCGAACCCTCTATTGATCCATAGGTTAACAGACATGGAAATTCACAAAAAAAAAATCCTAATTTTTTAAGTATTTCGCTCATATATGTTTAAAAAAAATCCAACTCCCCCTCCCTGCCAAACCAACACGATCTATTAAGTTGTAAGGTGCGCACCAAGAAATTTTGCTCAAAACTCACTCCGACCATCGAATCCCCTATTGATCCATAGGTTAATAGACATGAAAAATCTCAAAAATCCTAAGTTTTAAGTATTTCACTCATATGGCTTTAGAAAGACCTTCATCCATCCCCAAAATCAACACGATCCGTTTAATAGGGCGTTAGGAGAGTTCACAAGAAGTTACGCCAAAAAAAATCCTAAGGATATTTTGCGATTTTTTGTGTGTGTGTTCGCCTATGGATCAATGGGGTTGCGATCGCCGAAGTGTGTTTTGGGCGATACTTCTTGAGCGCCCGACCGTGTTATTTTGGAGGGCAGACAAAGCTTTATTTAAGACATGAGAAAAATATGAAAAGTTGAGAACATTTTGCGATATTTTTGTGCGTGCTAGCTTATGGATCGATGAATGGTACAGCAGTCGGAGTGCGTTTTTGGGCGAAACTTCTTGGCCGCTCCCCTAAATCTATGGTTTCGGTTTTTTAAAGCCATATGAGAAAAATGCTAAAACTGAGGTTTTTTCGGGACTTGATTTCTCACAGTTACAACCATCTATCTATCTTGTCAAACCTTTCTTTAAGATCAACTCATACAGTATGGGCATGTAATGATGAAGCATTCATAAGCCAATAGAACACTATATATGACCCATTTCTTCCAAGAATCATCTACTCTACCAAATTTAATATGTCCTAATAATAATAATGCAGTTCTAACAACTGCAACATATTGATACAATTAATTTTTTTTTTAACTTTAGGAATATATATATATATATATATATATATGTATGTATGTATGTATATTTGTGTTACATAAACAAAAATAGAATGAGTTGATAATCATATGATACCAAATATTTTTTTTTTTTTTGGTTAAAGTATTTAAATACAAAATCAAACAAACAAAAAAAAAATCAAAGATGACTAATTATATATATTTATGTGACATCATTAAATTTTTTTAACTTTAGGAATATATATATATATAT
>NW_025882316.1:0-3128 GCF_002878395.1 Capsicum annuum
GCATACAGATTTGAGCTCCTAACGCACGAAGTAGGATAGTGATAGAACGTGATGTCGAATTTGCGATTGTAGTTGTAAAGAAGGCAAGAAAAATAAGAAATGAGTAAGGTCAACTTTTGTTGAACATCAGATTTGTTGATTCACATCATATTGTTGATTCATCCAACTCCGTACAGAAAAATGTCAAAGCAGGGGAAAAGAAAGTTTTATAATGGTGAGACCAAACTCATTAAATGAGTTCATACGTATCCATAGGGGAATCAGGTCGATCGTAGTTCATATTACATAAGGAGGAAAACATAAAAGAAACTGCAAATTATGAAATTTAAAGGAATTTTGAATGTTTAGAAGTCTGGAGTAGAGAATCAATATGATCTTCTACACCAACATCAACAAGTGCCAGTCAATCTTGAGAAATCAATCAGCTTCAGAAATTGTCCCCATCACGTTTATCATTTTGGTGTCGATCAACTTTTGGATCATGTTCTTCAAAACAAAGCACGCCTTAGTAGGATGTCCTCTCATCCCAGAGTGATAGGTGAAAATTTAGTCAGGATGATAGCATCGAGACTTAGGATCACAAGGTACGGCAGCAATGGGTGTGATGTTGCCTGCCTCCTTGAGTCATTCAAACAACTGTTCTATGGATTCTCCCAAAGGAGTATATTATTTTGGTGGATTTTTCTGGAGCTCACGTTGATGTTTGGTGGATTGTTGATTTGTTGGTGGTTTTTGGTAAGACATTGGAAGGTAGTTTGATATTGGAGAAATAAATGGAGGTGGGTATCAAATAGTTTGTGGAGGAGGTTTTGTGAAGGATTGAGGAAAATAGACTTGGACGTAATTGGATGATGGCACAATTTCTGGAGCTTGGTACCATATTAGTTGAGGTTGGGGTATGATTACTTCAAACTTTGTAGGTTTTGATGTCCTATTGATGATCTTCGTTCCTTTGTCTCTGAACTGTGACTCAACAAAATTAGTCTCTACTATGGGCTTTCTCTTAAGCTTGTTGTCGAATTGCCTAATAAAGTCAATTTCCAAATCTTCCCAAGAGATCCACTTGCTACAATCTTTTTCAGCGTACCATATCAACGCAGGACAAGTAAGTGAGCTGATGAAGATCTTCTTCTTGAGACCATCGCTTTGTCCTATAACTGCTAGTTCATCAAGGTATCCTCCAAATGGGAATAAGGGTTTCCTGACCCATCATGTAATGGAAAGTTCAAGTACTCAATTCTATCCTTGTCTTCTTCTTTAGATTTGAATGACTTAGATGACCCCTCCTTATGCTTAGAAATTCGTCCCTTCATTTCCTTCTCTTGGCCCATGGTTGTCAACCCAGCTTTCAGAAGTGCAAATAAATACCGACTTGAAGACACTTGTGCCCCACAATCAGTCATGGGTGAGGTCATCGATATAGGAGATGACATAGTGTATGTGGGAGCAATAACGTTAGCTTTGGATAGTGGCTTTGGAAAATCTGGTGGCATTTCAACTGAACCTCAGAGATCAGTCATTATCCCCCTAATTTTCTCTATTTTCCCTTCTATCCTTCTGATGTTCGAAATAACTTTGTTTTGAAGCAATTCCAAATTCTCATGCTCATCGTCATTATTGAAAAGATCGATAAACATTGCTTGACTGGCCATTTCTGATGTTCAACTTTAGTCAACCTTAGAAGAAAGGACTTATAATTAGAAACAAAGAGTATGCACGGGAGTCTAGAATGAATATTCTACTTATTTGAAAATAATGAGTTATGCTCATTTTGAGCTCTATGTAACTTCGAGATTGTGAAAGCTAAAGTACGACACGAATGTAATGATATTAATGTCCGATAATCATGGTACGACAATAGTATGTAAAGTTAGATGCATTAGGAAAAGGATATCCTAAAATGATAAGTTTCACTAAGAGATTATGAATGAGACTGAAGCTCTTTATCAAAGCGAGAGTTGGACCTAGGGGGAATTAACGTACTAATGGATAAGTCAGAGGGGTAATTGAAAGGAAGTTTTGCATAGACCCTAAGAGTGTATTATAGCGTCCTAACATGACAAGATTTTTAAGAGTAACGAGCTTTAAAGTGAGGAACACTAAATGTAAGGAGTGACTAAGGTAAGAATGAAAACAACAAGATAAACGAGATATCAATACATACATAGAAATGCAACACAAAGCAAATAATTGTGAGTTGTTTTGTGGTCGTGAGCCTTTTTGGACATTGAATGAGGCTAACATTCAACACGCCAAGAATGCCAAGGCATCCTACATTTAATGGGACACATATTCCTCAGCGAAGAAAATATGTAGCCATGACCTAAATGACAAGAGTGAGTTTAGGACATGGTTCCCCCGAGTGGACAACTCGAGTGTGGGAAAGCTTGTGGATGTCAACACACCGTTGATCAACCGATCTACAAGGCATTTCCTGAAGGGTGTTTTAGGACAGAACGTCCGTGTATTCATGCAACCATTCATAAAAGAAAACAAAAGAAGTTTCCAAGTGAAGGAAAGTATGAGCTGAATGCCAGTTATAAAAGGCAGTAACACGTAGTACATAGAAAATATAATAACATGCTTAGCAACATAAAAACAAATAAATATCAAAACATATAGCCAATAAAAGGGATAAAAGGGGAAATGATAGGCATGAACAAATATGAAAACACATAAAAGGGGAAGGAGAATGGTGGACAAGTGGAAAAATAAATCAACGTGTCAAAACAAACGACAATCATGAAAAATCACAATAAAAAATAAAATTTAGACACATAATAAAATCTCAAATAAAACACAAACTCGTAATGGTTAGAACCTAAGATCCGCAGCAGAATCGCCATTCTATCGTGCCTCATTTTCCTTGCGGAAAGCGGAATTCGACGTGACAAACTCTTTTTGGGATGCGTTTAAATGGGTGTGAGAGTCGCCACCTAACGTATTAAGGTGCATTAGGGCATCGGTCTAGGCTACTACAAATCTATTTTATTATTTTGTCTTAATTTACCAGAGTTCGGGTAACGGTTCAAGTTACCTCAAAAGGAAGGTGTTAGGCACCTTTCGAGGTCCACAAAGGTAGTTTTCGGACGAATTCGTACTTTACGTGGGGATTCTATGTGATCAAA
>NW_025882317.1:0-1957 GCF_002878395.1 Capsicum annuum
TGAAATCAGCAAAAATTGCAACTCTTCCGGCTCCAAGAGTTGTTGAAGTTCAGGGGCTGCCGAAGAAGCTGGACATATTCGCGGCGCTTGGCAAGGAGAAGAAGAAGGAACTAGAAGAATTCGGGTGTGTTTGGTATGAAGGAAAACATTTTCCGGAAAATGTTTTCCAATTTTATCATGTTTGGTTAGCTTAAAGGTTTTGGAAAATATTTTCCAAATCAACTTATTTTTCTCAATTCTAAGGAAAATGACTTCCCTTCAAAAAGTAAGGAAAACATTTTTCAAAACTCTCTTTCAACCTCACTATTAAGTTGAAATATTCATACAACTCTCAAAATCATCCATCCTTACTTCGACCCTCAATCCTCCACCCCTACCCCACCCCCTATTAAAAAAATACTTTAAATTTTTTTAAAAAATCCTAACTTTTTTCTTACCTCCCTTAACACCTCTCCCCTACCAACCTTCCCCCCTCCAAAAAATAGATTTTTTCAAAAATTTCAATTTTTTCTTTATCCTACCCCCACTCCCCTAATCCCACCCCCTAATACGTCCTGTTCAAAAAAAATATTTTAATTTTTTTCTTACCCCACTCTTTCCCCCTACCCCCACGCCTTACTAGTCCCCCAAGCCCCCAAAAAATTATTTTATTTTTTTAAAAAATCAAATTTGTTTTCTTACCCCACCCTTATTACCTATTTTGACAACCCCAACTCCCACTTACCAACCCTCTCTCTAAAAACAATTAATATTTTTATTTTATTTTTAATTCAAAACTTTTTTCTTATCCCACCCTTTTTATCCTATTCGTTCTCATTATTTTTGTTAAATATATACAAATACTTTTAGAAAACATATACTTATCCAATTTGCATAACGATCACACGAATATAAGTAAGAAATAACTTATTTTTCTAGAAAATATTTTTCCTCCTTCATATCGAATGCACCCTAAAAAAAGTATTTTTTGAGATCAAAAATTATTTTTCTAAAATATATTTTTACGCTTTAGCTAAACACTAGAATGTATTTTTTTAAAAATATTTTTTCATTCACCAACCAAACACTATAAAATATTTTTCGAAAAATATTTTTCATCCACCAACCAAACATAGGAAAACAAGTAAGAAATCAACTTGTTTTCCAAGAAAACATTTTCTAGGAAAACATTTTCCATGTAAAACATTTTCCGTCATGCCAAACACACCCTTCATCAAGATGAAGGTTAAAAAAGAATACACCATGCATTCATTTGCCGCCAAACGCTTCTCGAATATGACAAATATGCGTGTGTGGTACGAGGACAAGATAAGTTTACTTTTGCTAATCTAGCCTTCCAATCTACTCCATGAAGAAGAATCTACGCAACAGATTTGTAATCCGTTGCAACAACTTGGTATTCTATTGCAACATAATACACATTTGTTGCATAAGTTGCGTTGGCTGGGTAATCTGTGAACTGATTCGGAGAACCCTCTGCATCGGATTCTTTCCACTGTGTTTTTATTCTTTACAATTACTAACCTATTTAAAAATTGTCTTCTTATATCACAGTATGTTGATAAAATTTTCTGCCTTATGAGGGGCAGGCAATAAGCGTACCCAGATGCTTATGATGCTGCCGATAGGATAATGTACCTCAACTTCTATAATAATTTCAAGGATTGGTACGCTAGACTCTATAAGATAGCTGATTTCGGTGGCTCGGGATTTGATCAGTTAGTATCTACGTTCCAATGGGATGAAGAAACGATTAAATATGTTAGAGGGAAGAGGCCATATCCACACGGCAAGAGCTGGACCAAGGCAAAGAGAATCCTTGCAGTCATGAACGTGGATGTCACACATTTTCTCACTATTGAGATACTACTATACGAGGGAAAGATTAAGGTTTATGACTGCAACTTACCTGTCTTCTCGCTGAAGACAGGTAAGTTGCAGTCATAAACCTTAATCT
>NW_025882318.1:0-2477 GCF_002878395.1 Capsicum annuum
CAAGAGGCAAAATGGTATCATGAGAAGAAAGTGCCAGCATTGAAGCAGTATATAAAGAATGGAATTCCATCAAGTGGTTGCCAATTGTTTGCAACAGCTTGTTGTGTAGGCTTGGGAAAGGTAGCAACTAAAGATGCACTTGATTGGTTAGCAAGTGAACCTCCAATACTTGATGCTTTATGTAACATTGGAAGATTACTCAATGACTTTACATCACATGAGGTATATAGTGTTTAGTATAATTTCTGAATTTAATTTATTTACATTGATAGTTATGTTAAATATTTTTACTTTATTTTTTTAAGGATAAAGTCATAAGTGGCTTCTTCCTTAAAGTTATTCGTACATTTTTTACTTCGACACCTCAACAGATCCTTCATCCTATTAACACTCCAATCTGAACATAAGCCTACCTATTAAATACTTCACAAGTGCGTAGCACAGAGTGATATATATTCACTTGTTGGTGAGTGCGTAAAGTTATACAAACTAGATAAGAGGAGAGAAAGAATGACTTGTGATCAGGATTGAGTGAAATGCATTAAGGATGAGGGCGATAAAGTTCTGGTGGAGGAGGCTCTCATAGTCTCATTAGATAGAGAATTAGAAATAACGATCATATTTTCTTTAACTCTTGAATGATGGAGAAAGATGTATTATCTTGTTTGGGATGTTGAGCACCCAGAGAAGCATCACGATTTTGGGTGTTGTGGGCGGTATGAAGGTTGAGGGTGCTATTCTAGGATGAGCATGGGAAGAGCAATCGGGCCAGTGAAACCCGGTAGAATTCTAGAAGACACTACAAAAAAACAGAAAAAACCAACCACAAAAAGTGGTCGGAAAAAAAACGACCACTTGTGGTTGGTTTTTTATTTTTATTTTTTTAAATTTTTTTTATTAAAAAAAGCGACCACATTTGATCGCTTTATTATTATAAAATATCAAAATAAATATTTCAATTATTTTTATATTAATTATTATATATTTCAAAAATTAAAATTAAAAAATAACAAAACCAACCATAGTGGTCATTTTTTTAAAAAAAAATTTAATTTAAAAATATTTTTAAAAATGCGACCACTTGTGGTCGGTTTTTACTGAAATCACAAAATAAAATAAAATTTAGAAAACGACCACTTGTAGTTGTTTTTAATTTAAATAATAGTAATAAAAAATTTAAAAACAAACCACATGTGGTTGGTTTTGGAAATAAAAAAAAAGATAAAAACTAAATAATTATTTTTATAAAATAATTATATAATCTTATATTAACTTTATGTAATCTAATTATTGTTATTAGTAAAAATAATATATTACATTACATATATAATATAATATAATATATTTACTTTATTAAAAAATAATCTAATATTCTATTATTTTTTTAAATTATACTGATTACATGTAGTCAATAACCAATATAATAATAATAAAACTAATCAATCTAACGTGAAAAAACTTACACTAAAAAGTATATCAAATATAATATAC
Source organism: Capsicum annuum (assembly GCF_002878395.1). NCBI lineage: Eukaryota > Viridiplantae > Streptophyta > Magnoliopsida > Solanales > Solanaceae > Capsicum > Capsicum annuum. The sequence goes on from NW_025882318.1 coordinate 1,492, forward strand.
AAATTATGTATAACGTAATCTTTATCTTTTACTTATATTTCAATTTATAAAATAAATATTTTTCTTTATACATACGTTAAATGACGTTAAACATGCATAATCTTTATATAATAAATATGTGTGTGTGTGTGCGCGTGTGTGTGTGTGTATATATATATATATATATATCATACCGTTGAGATAAACCATTGAAATTTTCCATATACATAATTGAAAGATGAAAATTGATCTTTATAGTACGTATTTGAAAGACGATGTTTTATAGTACGTATTTACAGGCATAATAATGTAATATATAACCGATAATTCATCAGAATATAATGAACGTGTTCTATTATAAGATAATATATACTTGTTGATGTGATATATATAGTACGAATCCAAAAGTTTATATATATATATATATATATATATATATATATATATATAATTTTGGATATTTATATATGATGTAGTGATCGATTGATGAACGATGTAGTCAAAACCTAGTTTATTAAACTAATCCAATATAATTAATCGATTACTCATCTGAGTCTGTATAACAAACACATCTCATTATTTTATTGGTTAATAATATACTTGTGTACGTATGTGTGATATATATAGTACGTATTTAGAACTTAATATAGTTGATAGTGTGTATATGTGTGTGTATGTATAGGTATATATATATACTATATACATATTATACAGTAAAGGTGTACTAATGACACAAGATAATGTAATCTATAATTCATTCGAGTATTTGTGAAATACGTTGTATATTATTATGGGATGGTAAAATCATGTATGTGATGTTTATTCTGCGTATTTTAAAGCTAATAGACAATTGAATATATGTTTATATACGTATATCTCGTGTAGTGACGTATGTAGTAATCAAAAGTTAGATAACTGAATCTATATATCAAAATAGTTTGACTGATACATTGATATATATCAAACTACTGAGGAAGTATAGATATACTATTTTCGGTTAATGTAGA
>NW_025882319.1:0-1620 GCF_002878395.1 Capsicum annuum
AATACTAGAATGAAAGTTGTTATTATAAGCAAACTCTATCAACGATAAGTGATCATCCCTACTTACCTTAAAGTCAAGTACACAAGCTCTCAACATATCCTCTAAGGTCTGGATGGTCAGCTCATCCTGACCATCGGTCTGCGGATGAAAAACAGAACTCAAAAGCACTTGGGTACCAAGACCCTTCTGAAAAGATTTCCAAAATTGCAAAGTGAACTGAGTACCCCTATCCAAAATGATAGACAAAGGAACTCCATGCAGTCTGACTAGCTCTCGAATATACAATCTAGCATAATCTTCAGCAGTATATGAAGTATGAACATACAAGAAATGAGTAGACTTAGTCAACCTATCAACCACAACCCAAATGGAATCATGATGGCATCAGGAAGGAGGTAAACTAATCACGAAGTCCATATTTATCTCTTCCCACTTCCAGGTGGGAATACTAAACTCTTGTATCATACCACCAGGTCTTTGGTGTTCAACCTTAACCTATTGGCATATTGCACACTTAGCTACAAAAGCTGCTATATCTTTCTTCATGCCACTCCACCAATAGATTTCCCGTAAGTCTCGGTTCATCTTGGTGGCACCAGGATGAATAGAATATGGCGCCCCGTATGCTTCAGCCATAATCCTCTATCTCAGATCATTAACATGCGGGACACACAATCTACCCTGCAATCTTAACACACCATCTCTCCCTTGGGAGAAAATCTCTACTTTTTGGTCCTTGACTGACTCCTTCAGTCTGACATAACTAGCATCTAAGTATTGCTTTTCCTTCACTTCCGAAACCAAAGAGGATTCAAAACTACTCTGAACCCCTATACTACTTTCACCAGAGTCAAACAACCTAACCCCAATCTAGCTAAATGATGTACTTCACGAGCCAACTCTTTCTTACCTTCTACCACATGTGAAACACTACCTATGGACACTCTACTTAGGACATCCACCACAATATTGGCCTTGCCTGGATGATACAACACACTCATATCATAGTCCTTTAACAATTCTAACCATCGTCTCTGCCTAAGATTCAATTCACTCTGGGTAAACATATACTGCAGACTCTTATGATCAGTGAAAATATCAACATGGACACCATACAAATATTGTATCCAGATTTTCAAACCAAACACAACAGCAGCTAACTCAAGGTCATGGGTGGGGTAATTTTTCTCATGGGGTTTCAACTGTCTAGAAGCATAAGCTATAACCTTACCCTTCTGCATCAATACGCAACCCAACCCAACACTCAAAGCATCACAGTACACCACAAAACCATCAACACCATCAGGCAAAGTCAAAATAGGGGCAGAAGTGAGTCGAGTCTTCAACTCCTGAAAACTCTACTCACAAGATTCGAACCACAAGAACTTTACTTTATTTTGGGTCAACCTAGTCATAGGAGATGCTATAGAGGAGAAAACCTCAACAAAAAGGCGGTAATAGCTAGCTAAACCCAAGAAACTTCGGATATCAGTCGGAGAAATAGATCTAGGCCAATTTCTAACAGCTTCGGTCTTTTGGGGATCAACTTTAATACCCTTGGAAGAAATAATATGACCTAGAAAAGCAACTGACCTTAGCCAAAACTCACACTTACTGAAC
>NW_025882320.1:0-2358 GCF_002878395.1 Capsicum annuum
TGTCTTGAGTTAGTTCATGCAGATTTGTGCAGTCCTATGAGTGTTGATTCCTTAGGGAGAAGTCGATATTTTTTGCTTTTTAATAATGACTATAGTCGTATGAGTTGGATATATTTATTGAAATTTAAATATGAAACATTTTACAATTTCAAGAAATTTAAATCTTTTGTTGAGAGGCAAATTGGATGTGGTCTCAAAATCCTTCGGACAGATAGAGGTGGTGAGTTTATGTCTAAAGAATTCAGCTCCTTTTGTGAAGAAAATGGAATACATTGGTAGCTCACAACACCTTATACACCGGAGCAAAATGGTGTAGCCGGACGAAAGAACCTCATAGTTGTTGAGATGGGCAGAAGTATGACGGAAGGGAGAACTTTACCAAAATGTTTGCTGTTGCCACTTCTATCTATTTTCTGAATATTTCCCCCATGAAGGCTGTGTATAATCAAACACCATATGAAACTTGGAGAGGTAATAAGCCCAAGGTAGGCCACTTACATGTCTTTGGTTGTATAGCTTATGCGTTGGTAAATTCACAAGACCAACGTAAGCTTGATGAAAAATGTGAAAAATGTATCTTTGTTGGATATAGTACACAATCCAAGGCTTATAAGCTATATAATCCAGTGAGTGGCAAAATTACTGTCAATAGTAATATTATGTTTAATGAAGATGCAAGATGGAACTTTCATTCTGAAAATAAAAGTTCAAATATGCAATTTTTGCTTTCTGACAATATTGTTGATCAAGAGTATGTAGCAGATCGTCCATCGACTACCTCATCAGTTACACCAACAACTTCTTCAATATTAGAAGAACCTTCAGCTAAGCCAACTCCATTAAGAAGATCAACAATGGATAGAAAACCAAATCCCAGATATGCTGACAGTATATCTTGTACTTTTGCTTTACTTGTTTCAGATCCTATTTTATTTAAAGATGATGAAGTAGAGGATAAATGGTGCAAAGCTATGGAAGAAGAGCTGTTGGCTATTCAGAAGAATCAGACTTGGGACATGGTAAATTTGCCCGAAGGAAAGAAGGCTATTGGACTCAAATGTGTGTTTAGAACCAAATATCATGCAGATGGCAGCATTCAAAAATACAAGGCAACGCTCGTCGCAAAGGTTTATTCTCAACAACAAGGTATCGATTTCGAAGAAAATTTCTCTCCCATTGCCCGCTTTGAAATAGTGAGAACTTTTTTAGCCTTGGCTGTGAAATTAAATTGGCTAGTGTACCAATTTGATGTTAAATCTGCTTTTTTAAATGGTAATTTGGAAGAGGAAGTTTATGTCTTACAACCTGAAGGTTTTGTAGTTAATGGTAAAGAAGAAAAGGTTTACAAGTTAAAAAAGGCACTTTATGGCTTAAAGCAAGCGCCGCGAGCATGGTACTTCAAAATTGATTCTTATTTCTAGGAGAGTGTCTTCGAAAGGAGTAACAGTGAGCCTACTCTTTATATAAAAAGAGGAGGAAAAAATGATTTTCTAATTGTATGTTTTTATGTTAACGATATGATATATATGGGTTCAAGTGAGTCTATTGTCACTGAATTTAAAGACTGCATGATGAGGAATTTTGAGATGCCTGATTTGGGAATGTTGCATTACTTTCTTGGTCTTGAGGTGAAACAAGAAGTTGATGGCATATTTCTTTCACAAAGAAAGTATACAACTGATCTTTTGAAAAGGTTCAATATGGTAAATTGTAATGTTGCTACTACTCCGATGAATATCAATGAGAAGTTGTGTCATGATGATGGTTCTGAAATGGAAAATGCAACTTATTTTAGAAGTCTGGTTGATGGTTTGAACTACTGTCTCATACAAGGCCATTGCTTTCTCTGTCGGCGTCGTATCTAGATTTATGCACAATCCAAGTAAACTTCACCTTGGAGCTGCAAAAAGAATATTGAGATATATTGCAGGGACATTAGAACATGGAATTTGGTATTCTAAGGTAACAAATTTCACATTAACTGGTTACTTATTTAATCTCGGATACTTCGGAGGCTGAGTATATTGCAGCAACTTCAGCAGCCTGTCAAGCTGTTTGGTTAAGGAGACATATTGTAGATTTTAATCAGAAACTAGCTGGTGTGATAGAGATTTTTTGCGACAATAGATCTACTATTGCGTTGACGAAGAATCGAGCTTTCCACAGCAAAACAAAGCACATAGATGTTCGCTATCACTATATTTGAAGTCTTGTTTCTACTGGAGAAATTATTTTGAAGTCTTGTGATACAAATGAGCAAGCAGCAGACATCTTCACCAAGTCACTTCCACAAGCAAAGCACGAGTTCTTTAGAGGTCAACTTGGAGTTTGCAGTTTTGAATCAAGGGGGAGTGTTGA
>NW_025882321.1:0-1889 GCF_002878395.1 Capsicum annuum
CCAATACCAAATAAGATATTAAAAATAAGATAGATACAAGGATATAATTATTTTAGTAAATTCGATTATAAATCAGGATTTTACCATTTAAAGTTAGAAGAAGAATAAAAAAAATTAGCTACATTTACAGTACCACAAGGATTTTACGAATGGAATGTATTACCATTTGGATATAAAAATGCACCAATTAGATATCAACATTTTATGGATAACTATTTCAAATAGTTACCTAATTGTATATTATACATAGACGATATATTATTATATACAAAAACTAAAGAGGAACATTTAAAATTACTAAAACAATTTGCAGGTATAATAGAAAATTTAGGAATAAGTCTAAGTGAAAAGAAAGCAGAAATAATGAAAAACCAAGTAGAATTTTTAGGAATACAAATAGATAAAAGTGGAGTAAAAATGCAACAACATATAGAACAAAAAATAATAAATTCAAAAGAAGAATTAGATACAAAAAAGAAATTACAATCATTTTTAGGATTAGTAAACCAAGCAAGAGAATATATACCAAAATTAACAGAAAATCTAAAGCCATTACAGAAAAAATTAAAAAAGGATGTAGAGTATAATTACAACGAAGAAGATAAAAAACAAGTTCAGAAAATAAAAATACTTTGTAAAGAATTACCAAAATTACAATTTCCAGACGAAAATAAAAAATTTACATATAGAGTTGAAGCAGATGCAAGTGAATATAATTATGGAGGAGTACTTAAATATAGATATGAAGAAGAAAAATTAGAACATCATTGTAGATACTACTCAGGAACGTTTAATGAAACAGAAATAAAATGAAAAATAAATAGAAGAGAATTATGTTCATTATATAAATATTTATTAGCAATTGAGCCATATATTGTATATAACAAGTTTATTGTACGAACAGATAATACATAGGTATGATGGTGGTTAACAAGAAAAACACAAAAATTCAGTTACAACAAAGAAAATTCGGAGATTAGTATTGAATATATTAAATTTTATGTTTACAGTTGAAGTAATCAGTACTAACAAAAATGTTATTGCAGATTACATATCAAGACAAAGCTACACAGACTGATATAATAGAAGATGATGCTTTAGAAAGGATACTCAAAACCTTAACTACACTTTCACTGAAAGTGGACAATATGGGTAATGAAATAGAAAAGCTAAAGACTAATGAAGTTAAATTGAAGTCTAAAGCTATGACTCAGATAACTCAATAGTGTGCAGAGCTATGTCGATCGAAAGACAATAAAATTCCAGAGATAAAAGGAGACGTTGGGACACTCCATAAAACCCATAACCTTTATCAATCTACATCTGCAGGTACAAGCAAAGGAGTTAGTAGACAAAGATATTAGAACATGAACAAGATATTTGAAAAACCATTTATACCAAAAACACAAAAAGACCCCTTGTTCATACCCCCACAAACTACCACATATCGAGTAAGTTTAAACCAAGATAAAAAATCCTATAACCATATAACTCGAGCATACATAGAAAATTTCCAAAAAATCCAGACTCACCTAAACCTTAGACCTAGAGCGACAAATATCCAAGAACCAAACATAGACTATATAACCCAAAAACTATAAGGTTACAACAAGTTAATCGCATTACCAAAAACTAACCCAAATTTAGTTAAAACCCATTTCAGTTATGGAATATTAAATACCATATATACCCAAGAAGGAGATGAACTAACAGCTATACCAGAATTATATAGAGCATTCGCCACTTATTAGAAAATAACCAAAGGAAATCTATTTTTTATAAAGTTTTATATTGCACCAGCAGAGATATTATATGACAAAATTAAACCAGTTATACAAGGTAAAAAAATAGGATTAACCAGAGATATGATTATACCGAAAGATATTGTT
>NW_025882322.1:0-2817 GCF_002878395.1 Capsicum annuum
GCTTATTATGTGTGTGGTGTTCATGTGTGTATCTAAGTGTTAAAGAAAAGATCAAAAAATGTGGTGTGTGAAGAGGAATTTTTGGCTAGCTTTTTGAGTATCGTCTATGGCCGTTTATGTTTATGGTGAGGTTTTTTTTTTCCAGAGAAGAAGCCCCCTCACTATTTTTCCTCTCTTTCTATATATAAGGGTGTGTATATTCTGTTAAGTGTGGTTCTCCCCCTCTATTTTGATTATTTGTATTATATGCCTCATCTTTTTTTTTGGTTTGTGTCCAAGAAAGGTGAGGAGGAGAGGGGTCATATGGGTAGGTGGGTAGGGGTATGGGGTGGGGTAGGTTGTTAGGATGAGGTGTAAAGTTAGTTAGGATAGGGTTGTTATTTTTTTGTATTTTTATGGGATATAATCACATGGATGAGGGTGTACAATAAAGTGAGGTAAAAATGAATAAAATTGGACTTGGGAGGGACAAAATTAGGTATCTACAACATGCCCCCTTTGAATGTAAACATGAAGCGTTTTCAGACAAAGAAGTAGACAACGAGACAAAATTTTGTCCCGACCATTATTTAAAAAGAATGAAACAGAAGGAAGGAGGGAAATCAAGTCTTAACTTTGGACATCATACTCATCCCTAGTTATGAGGGAATCAAGTCACAGGTATCCCCAAGGACTGAAAGAAGAGGGACTATACCGAGTTGGAGAGTAGACTGAGGTCCCGTCGAGGTTCCGGTCCGCGGCTCTGTCATTACATCAAAATGAAAATTACTAGTTAAAAATATAAATGAAATTACAAAATCCTATCTACGCAGCTTCTTTTAGACTTTTGACTTGAGTTTCATGACCCTATTCTTTAGGCGGGTTCCTAACTTTCAATTTCTTTAACTTGTTGCTTGGCTTTCATTCTCCTCACCGTGTTCTCCAGGAAGGCTCCGGACTTGCTATTTTCAATCTGTTGACTTTTAATTTCTTCACCTTGTTACTTGAATTTCCATGTATTCGCCCTGTTCTTCAGGCGGGCTCCTGAAATCACATCAAAACTAAAAAGAAAATTATCCCAAACAAAGAAATGCATCTTCTATGAGTTAACTGGAATGATTCGACTAGAAGGTATATCTTATAGGAATCAAAGGGGATGGCTCAACTAAAAGGTACGTCTTATAGGAATCAAAGGGAGTAAATCGACTAAAAGGTATGTCTTATAGGAATCAAAGGGGATAACTCAACTAAAAGGTACGTCTTATAGGAATCAAAGGGGATGACTCGACTAAAAGGTACGTCTTATAGGAATTAGGGGGAATGACTCGACTAAAAGGTACTTCTTATAGGAATCAGGGGAATGACTCAACTAAAAGGTACGTCTTCTAGGGGTCAAGGGAAATGACTCGACTAAAATGTACATCTTCTAGGGGTCAACGGGAATGATTCGACTAAAAGGTACGTATTATAGGAATCAAGGGGGATGAATCGACTAAAAAGTATGTCTTATAGGAATTAAGGGGAATGACTCGACTAAAGGTACGTCTTATAGGGATCAAAGGGGATGACTTGACTAAAAGATACGTTTTATAGGAATCAAAGGGAATGACTTGACTAAAAGGTATGTCCTATAGGAATCAAGGTGATTAACTCGACTAAAAGGTACATCTTATAGGAATCAAAGGGAATGACTCGACTAAAAGGTACGTATTATAGAAATCAAAGGGGGATGACTCGACTAAAAGGTACATCTTCTAGTGGTCAAGAAAAAACTCGACTAAAAGGTACGTCCTATAGGGGCCAAGGGAAATGATTCGACTAAAAGGTATGTCTTATAGGAATTAAGGTGGATGACTCGACTAAAAGGTACGTCTTATAGGAATTAGGGGGAATGACTCGACTAAAGGTACGTCTTATAGGAATCAAACGGGATGACTTGACTAAAAGGTATGTCTTATAGGATTCAAAGGGAATGAATCGACTAAAAGGTACGTACTATAAGAATCAAGGGGATTAACTCGACTAAAAGGTACGTCTCCTAGTAATCAAGGTGATTGACTCGACTAAAAGGTACGTCTTATAGGAATCAAATGAGGATGACTCAACTAAAAGGTACGTCTTATAGGGGTCAAGGAATGACTCAACTAAAAGGTACGTCTTATAGGAATCAAAGGGGATAACTCAACTAAAAGGTACGTCTTATAGGAATCAAAGGAGATGACTCGACTTAAAGGTACATCTTATAGGAATCAAGGGGGTGACTTGACTAAAAGGTACGTTTTATAGGAATCAAAGGGGGATGAGTTGACTAAAAGGTACGTCTTATAAGAATCAAGGGGGATGACTCAACTAAAAGGTACGTCTTATAGGAATCAAGGGAAATGACTCAACTAAAAGGTACGTCTTCTAAGAGTCAAGGGGAATGACTTGAATAGAAGGTACGTCTCCTAGGAGTGAAGGTTTAAAGTGTATCGTCTAGCAAATAAAAATTGAAATCCCTGGACAAGTGTGTCTTCGAAGGATATAGGATGATGAATTTTTACCATTATTTTATCATCAAACCTATGAAGCAATATTGCTTTATGCATTTGTAAAAGTGAGGCATTAAAGACCTTGATGTTTATGCTCTGAAGTCCCTGCTTTGAGGGTAATATATTTCCTGATTCATCAAAGAAAACTTGTGAGTTTAAAATATGGTGGTTGGTTTGTGGCTTTAGCTTTCTCGGCGATCGCTCTTGCCCTCATCATATTTAACCTTTCTTCCAATCATTAGCATATATCCTTGACTAACTGAATCATTGACTCGAACTCAGATTATTAAGAGTGACTGAAACAAAC
>NW_025882323.1:0-1165 GCF_002878395.1 Capsicum annuum
TGAAGAAAGAGATGAGATAATTTTTATAGATGTATTGTGTACGTAGACGTGGTGGTTTTCAATATTCATTAATTAATATTCATTAATTTCATTAATAATTTGAGGGGCACGAAGAAGACTAAGACTACTGACATTGAAAAGACAAGACAAGACTGCTCAATGAACTCACTTTTGAGATATCCAAGAAATATTTTTTACCACCTTTAGTAGTAAGTACTACTACTTGATATTATCGACTCAGACCAGAAGCTTCTTGCTTTAAAATTAAAAGAGATAAAAAGATTTTCAAATAGATATGTCACCTACTGCAACATATATAAATATCTATTTATAAATCTGAATAGCTCAGTCATCTATTATAACAGATATAAATATCTGTTTAAAAATTCCAAAAGCTCAGTCATCTGTGATAACAGATAAAACTGTTCATTTGATAATTAATAAAATCAGATATGTCATCTGTTACAACAGATATAAATATTTTTTTTGAAAATTTCCAACAGCTCAATCTGTCACAACAGATGTAAATATCTATTTGATAATTAAATCAGATATGTCATCTGTTGTAACATATATGTACATATTTGAAAATTTTTAATAGCTTAGTTATTTGTTGCAACAGATTTCATAGCAATTGATTTAGGTGGAACTAGGGATGAATGAATGAGCTCGCAGGGTCAACTACAAATCCAATCGAGTCTTTGTAATTGCATGGCATTAGTATTGCGTTCATACCAACCCGAGTCATCAATCGATCACTCTGAGTTAAAATGAGTTCTCATCAACTCAATGTTAGGATAGTGATAGTACCTAAGTTGATTTAGGTGGAACTAGGGATGAATGAGTGAGCTCACAGGGTCAACTACAAATCCAATCGAGTCTTTGCAATTGCATGGCATTGGTATTATGTTCATCCTGACCCGAGTCATCAATCGATCACTCTAACTTGAAATTAGTTCTCATCAACTCAATATTAGGATACTGATAGTACCTAAGTTTATTTAGGTGAAACTAGGGATGAATAAGTGAGCTCACAGGGTCAACTACAAATCCAATCAAGTCTTTGCAATTGCAGGGCGTTGGTATTGCATTCATCCAAACCCGAGTCATCGATCGACCACTCTGAGTTGAAATGAGTTCTCATCAACTCAATGTTAGGATAGTG
>NW_025882324.1:0-5646 GCF_002878395.1 Capsicum annuum
TACTTTTTAATATACTAAAAGTACCATTTTACCCCTCCACACCTCAAATATATTTTTAATCTTTTCATACTCATTTATCTCTCAAATTTTATTTTTTATTATTTTCACTTTTTAAATTTTTCCTTTACTTTTATTATTCTACTTTTTTTCACTCTTTTCTTTTCCTTTAAATTTATTATTGTGATTTTTATTATTTTCAATTTTTATTTTTTTTCTTTAATTTTATTTTCATGTTTTACCTATTGTAACAAGCTCAGGTGACGAGAAATTTCACAAAACTACAATAAAAGTTCATCTCAAAGCTTGAGTTTCGGATTTCTCTCTTCCCTTTGGTGTAATTGCATTCTAACTTTAGGGTTTTTGATTTTGCCATTCATCTCTCTGCACTTTAGGTAATTTCTCTCATTTTATCTTAATCTTATTGCATGCATTTGAAATATTTGTTACCTAGCAATTTTTTTGAGCTGAAAACCACTTTTCTTTTCCGTGAATCACATTCTATAATGCATAGATTAATTTATAAACTCTATTTTTTTTCTATCTATATCACCTTGATGAAAATGCGTTTTGGGTGGTTTCTCTACTCACTGATCTCACTATTGTCCAATCAGTAGGCTGTTTAGATTTGAATTTTGGGTGTTTTGTGTAGCCATTGGGTCAATTTTTTGTTCGATAAATTTTATTTTGCAACTTGATTCTTTTTTTTATATAATTTTTAATTTGATAGTTATTTTTATCTTTATAACTCTACAGATTTTGGTAATCACGTCTAGCAAGATAAATCGTGTCGAGTATTTTATTGATCCTAATGATTGGTTCAAGTCAGACCTCCATTGGAGAGGGGATTTAAATTATCATACAACGATAACGAGCTTTTTGAATGACACACAGTTGTCATTGTTAGAGAAAGGATTTTTTGGAAATTTGATGAAATTAGGTACCATATGTGGCAGATTTGATTCAGATGCTTCGCAACCCATTTTTTATCAGAAGCATCCTTTCATCAGTGACATTGAAGCATTTGATAATCTGTCGAGCTTGAACACTGATTTTTGAACGTTCATCGAGTGTGGATTGAATACGTCGAAATGGTAGGTTTACTATCTTTAAGCTTTTCATTTTGTCATTTTTGTGCTTATGGTAATGCATATATTCTAATTGTATTCATTTTTCATGTATTTTAAGTGTCAAAAATATATACGTTAAAGAAAAAAATGCACTGCCCGAATGTTTAGTGTTTGGCTCTTGTGTTATGGATTCGAAAGAGTGATTTTGTTCACTTGCAATTTGTGGTGGACTTTTGAATGACACGGTATTATCACTTGCTATCCTAATCTATATTTGGATTGGCTAATATCTACCTGCTATCTTTGTAACTTTGGTGTAAAGTTGTAACTTTTCTATTCACTAGTAGAGCCAAGTGTATAGTTAGAGGGGCGAAAGGGGGTCATTCGATTTTTAGTTTAATCTTAATTTGTCTACCTGTTTTAACTTTATTTTTATTTCATTGTAGAAACAAAGCCAATGTTGTTAACAAGATCCCTCCTGTTTCGATTCATCGTCCGATCACAAGGTTTGGCTCATTTCTTGATTGCATGATACTAAGTAGACGCTTTACCGTAGAATTTATAAAGTTGAAGTTGAAGATAGAGTAATGTTTAATTTGTATGTGGGGTTACTGACATTTCAGGAAGTTACCTACACAAATTGCGAACAAACAACAGAAATCAGCAGTTGAGGTACAGTGTCTATCCCCTCCTGGTTTATTTTATAACTGAGCTATTTTTAACATTGTATATCCACGGATAACAAAGCCACCAATCCCAGTGGCACCAATTAGAAATAAAATAGAAAACTGCATTATTATCGATCCTAAAGATTACAAGGCCACTGGTTATTCTGACGTACCAATATTGTGCAGCATACTGAAGCAATGATGGAGGAAATTGGTAGGATAGTAAGTTTATATGATCTATATATCTTGGTTATGAATATAATTCTTGTGGATTTCCCTTGATGTGTTAAATCTTTGATTCAAGATGAGGAAACTGAGATGAAAGATGCAGAAGATTAGTCAATTATGGACACAGATAGTTCTAATAAAAAGAACGAACTCACTGTAGTGGAATACATTGATGACATCTATGCTTACTACAAGAAGGCTGAGGTAGAGATGTTATCTCCGCTCTCTCTATTTGTTTGTTAGAAGTTTTTTTTTATTTACAACTTGTACATGCTGGGTTTGTTGTTATTGTTGTACATGATCATTAGGATTATGGCGTGTATAGTTAGCAAAAGTCCCATATTTTTTAACTGATTATCTAATTCTTTTGGATAGGATCTCATCAAGCTTAATAGATTGCCAAATTACTCACAAAAGCTAGTCTAATTTTAACATGGACTGCAATTTTTAGTCAGTAAAATAATAGGTGCAGAACATGGGATATATAGACACATGGAGGGTATACTTGGGTTGTTTCTGTTGTGATGCTATTCTATCAAGGATAATTACTGTTTCAATTTTAATTGAAAATCTGGAAAGAAATGGAGGTGTATTTTTACCCATTTCCTTTAATGTCATTTTTAATTGCAGATCGCTGGCTGCATCCCTTCAAACTATATGGAACAATAATTTGATATCAATGAGAGGATGAGAGGCATCTTTATTGACTAACTAATTGAGGTATATAGTGTTTGCTGTTGCATGTCATTTCTGAATTTTATGAAGAAGAATGTGATAATTTTAGGTATCATTTAACATCTAATCCAATTTATAGGTTCACTACGAGTTTAAACTGATGGTGGAGACCTTGTATTTGACTATGAATCTCATCAATAGATTCCTGGCAGTTCAGTCAGTGATTAGGAAAAAACTTCAGCTTGTTGGAATAACAACTTTGCTTCTTGCCTTCAAGTATGAAGAGGTTTTTGTACCTGTAGTGGAGGATCTAATTTTGTTCTCTGACAAGGCTTATGCCAGAAAAAAAGTGCTTGAAATGGTTAGTTTAAAGACCAAAATCTTACATTATCAGGACTTGTATCTCCATTTTGTTCTTCTTCGCTAAATAATTTCAATCGTTTTCTTATCCACAGTAGAAGTTGATGGTTAATGCCTTACAGTTCAACATGACAGTACCTACAACTTATGTGTTTATGCAGCAATTTCTTAAAGCCACTCAGTCTGATAAAAAGGTCGGTTAAACATCTTCGTCACATGAAGAAGTAACGCAACAATCTGAATCACTACTCATACAACTTTTTGTCATTGTTTAAATCAGGTAGAGATCGTGTCTTTCTTTTTGATCGAGCTATGTCTGGTTGAATACGAAATGCTTAGATTTCCACCAACAATGTTTGCTGCTGCAACTGCTTTACTGCTCAGTGCACTCTCGGTGTCTCCAGGGAGTGGAACACAACCTGTGAGAAGCATAGCAGCTACGACAAGAATCAAATTTTGTAAGTATATTTTTTTAAAGATACTTGTAAATGTACATCCCTTTATCGAATAGACAAAGATGTGTAATTGTGTGCCTTATTTTCTACGATAGGAAATGCTCGAAATTAATGGTTTCTTTCCATCAGAAGACAGCAGTTGGGAAGCTTACTGGCATGCACCAAAAGTATAGCATGTTTAAATATGGCAATGCTGCAAGATATGAACCAGCTTCTTTTCTGTTAGAAGCCTGGTTCTAGGATAAGAAGAACACATGAGGGGGAACGACATGCTTTGCCAGTAGTTGTGTTGAACGAAATTGTTGATGTGTGCGCAATATATGTTGCCCCAGGCTCTGGGGAAGGGTGTTTTGGAGTTCTTTTGCTACTGAGAGAACCACGTGTTTATTTTTTTTCATGTACATTATTTGAAATTGCTGGTATTTTGTGAAATATCATGCTTTCCATACTTTTTCTTGAATACAAACATTAGAAAGTTAAAATTTCTTCTTAACAGTATAAAGCTTAAGTGATTAGAAGCTTGGACACATAATACACTTAACAACTAATGTGACTAGAAGCTTGGTGGACACACTTTATATATATATATATATATATGTATGTATGTATCCTCTAAAATAATAACTTTATCAGTTGGTCTCGAGAATAAGAAGTATCAATGTCAATAATACTAGTGCGAGAGAGGTAACAAATTCGCATATTGGACCAACGTATTTATTAACTAGATCCTTATTTAAGCTCATCCAATATTATTTGGGATAAACATGTAACTCAATGATTGAAGTGCCATAAGCAAAAAATGCATATTGAAACCTGTGTTGAGCAAAAGAATATTAGTAACAATTTGTATTTGATGTTTATAATCACAGTACAATAATTTTCTAAACTAAGTCTTGCCCATGAGGAAAGAGTTGTATATATGTTAATAATCTAATTAGTGCAATTAAAGAATAAACTTTTGCCTCTTGGGCAAAAATTTTCAATTTAAACAGTATAACATTTGTACAATAATTTTCTAAACTAAGTCTTGCCCTTGAGGTAAGAGTTGCATATATGTTATTAATCTTATCAATGCAATTAAAGAATAAACTTTTGCCTCTTGGGCAAAAGTTTTCAATTTCAATAATTTTCTAAAGTCTTGCCCGTGAGGCAAGAGTTGTATATATGTTAATAATCTAATCAGTGCAATTAAACATTAAATTATTGCCTCTTGGGAAAAAGTTTTCAATTTCAACAATTTTCTAAAGTCTTGCCCATGAGGTAAGAGTTGCATATATGTTAATAATCTTATCAATGCAATTAAAGAATAAACTTTTGCCTCTTGGGCAAAAATTTTTAATTTCAACAATTTTCTAAACTAAGTCTTGCCCATGAGGCAATAGTTGCGTATATGTTAATAATCTAATCAGTACAATTAAAGAATAAATTGTTGCCCCTTGAAAAAAAGTTTTCAATTTCAATAATTTTCTAAACTAAGTTTTTCCCATGAGACTAGAGTTGCATATATGCTAATAATCTAATCAATGTAATTAAAGAATAAATTTTTGCCTCTTGGGCAAAAGTTTTCAATTTCAACAATTTTCTAAACTAACTCTTGCCTATGAGGCAAGAGTTGTATATATGTTAATAATCTGATTAGTGCAATTAATGAATAAACTGTTACCTCTTGGGCGAAATTTTTTAATTTCAACAATTTTCTAAATTAAGTCTTGCCCATGAGGCAAGAGTTGCATATATGATAATAATTTAATCAGTACAATTAAAGAATAAACTTTTGCTTCTTGGGCAAAAGTTTTCAATTTTAATAATTTTCTTGACTATGTTTTGCCCATGAGGCAAGAGTTGCATATATGTTAATAATCTAATTAGTGTAATTAAAGAATAAATTATTGCCTCTTGGGCAAAAGTTTTCAATTTCAATAATTTTCTAAAGTCTTGCCCATGAGGCAAGATTTGCATATATGTTAATAATCTAATCAGTGCAATTAAAGAATAAACTGTTGCCTCTTGGGCAAAAGTTTTCAATTTCAACAATTTTCTAAAGTCTTGCCATGAGGCAAGAGTTGCATATATGTTAATAATCTAAGTGCAATTAAAGAATAAACTTTTGCCTCTTGGGCAAAAGTTTTCAATTTCAAGAAAAAGGAAAAGATCCTCAAGATAGAATCTATGTCTTAGAGAGGGCTATGATTG
>NW_025882325.1:0-1187 GCF_002878395.1 Capsicum annuum
GAGTCCACTTTAATTCAAACACAAATTAGAACATATTTATATTCAAGATATTAATATCTTGAAACGTCCAAATCCACGCACAAATATTAAAATGCTCGAAAGGGCAATTAAGCATACAACTCAGATTTAAAACCACACCAAAATAATCAACTCAGATTTCCTACTTTGATTCACAATGATAAAATTTATGGAATAACAGTATAAAAATGGGATAAGAACCTGTGTGATGAACTTAAACGATTATAAGAACAAAAACACCGACACTGAAAATCCAAACGGAAACCTGACCTTCACTCTTTTCTTTCTTTTCTTCTCTTTTTTACTGCCTTTCTTTGTTTTCTTCTTCAAAGTCTTTCCTTGACTGTATTTTTCTCTTTGTTAATTTTTCTCTCTCAATTCTTTTTCTGATTCTCTCTGTCTTTTCCAATGTCCCAAGTTCGTAATTTTGTCTGATGTAATTTGAGGAAATTCCCTTAAATAAAGCGCTTTTGGGGGGAACAATTAAGAGGAATCAAATAAGGGGGAAGAGGTTGGATAGTTTTAGGATTTGAATTTTTTTATATATTTTTTAATTGAAATATAGAAAATAATAATAAATAAAAAATAAAATATTAACTAATTAATTTTATATTTAACAAGATACAATAAAAGTTTGTAAATAGTCAAAAATAAATATAATTAAAGTGATACTAAACCTACTAGCTTATTTATTAAAATTTAAAAGGAAAATATATATTTTTGAATTTTTTTTGTATTATTTTAAAAATAAAAATAAAAATAATATATTCCAAAATATAAGTTTATTTATTTATTTATTTTCAACTAAAAACTTATTGAAAAATAAAATAAGAGCTAAAATAGATATTGGACAAAATATTAGTATTTAATGTAGAGAAAAAAAATAGGTTTAAAAATTCGGGAAGGGTAAAAAATCACGTGTCTACATTCCCGGAAAGCAATGCCTTTAGAGTGTAGTTTATTAGAGGGAGTTTAGCGTTTATGTGTATGGTGATACCCCATTCCGTTGAGTGTTGTGCTTGTACATTTTATGAGAGGACATGTCCTTAAGTCTAGGATTGTGACTTTGATCTAAGGGGGAGATGATGACTTAAGGTAGTTCCCGAATTTTCTCATGGTGGCAAATTTCAGAAAAGATTCATGATAAATAGTCCTATTCAAGCAAGCTC
>NW_025882326.1:0-1289 GCF_002878395.1 Capsicum annuum
TGATAAATCATTTCCATTGATTTAAGAAATAGAGTAGTTCAGTTTTAGCTTCTCGATGAACCAGTCAGATGATGAAGGGGTAGTACCTCAAGTTCTTAGGAGTCAGACGTATTTTTAGAATCCTTCTTAAAATCCTATGATAGCATATGATCTAGAATTAGAAGTATGAAACCAAAAATTTTAGTAGCAGTAGTAGAGTTGGGATAGTGTTATCTGGTTTTGAACAGATTTTTTATCCGTAGGGCTAGTTGTATGAAAAGTGAATTAGTAGGCTTAAAATAGTATATGAAAGGATTTAAGCTAAGTATTACCGCATGGTTGTGCTTATGTAGAATCTTTGAGTGCTAAGTTTGAAGGAGGCTAGTAGTAAAGTAATTAATGTTCTTACCAGCTAAGTTATGGGCTATAGCATATTAACGTCGAGCATCTATGTGTAATAGTAGTCCTTATAGTTTAGGGAGAAATATAAGTCTAGAGATAGGATATGGTAGGCTATGATGAAAGTAACATGTTTATTAATAATTTGGGAACATCTATGTTATGTGTTAGAATCTAAGTTTTAATCTTTGAAGGATTGAGCTAGTAGGAAGAGGATTTGAAAATTCTAAGCTAGTCAATTTTAAGTTGTTACATAATTATTGTTGGGGCTATACGGGGCTAAGAGTTATATCTCAAAAGAAAGTACTAGAAACATGTTTTACATTATCATGCATAGTCATTTAGGATGAGTTTACCAATTATGTGTATTATTATACCCCAGATTCTAGAGTAAATTGACATCAATTAAATTTAGAGATATTGATTAAGTGGTCCCCAGACTTAGAGTGATGGATTTAAGCTAAGGGGGAGATAATGGAACAAGTAACCCAGTCAGGCTCTCAAATTTTAGTAGTGATGCCAGCGTATTATAGGACATTAGTAGGGGAGGAAGATGCCCAACCTATTCTGATTCCAATGCAAAGTTTTCATTCATCATAACATCTACTTATACAAATCACGTACTCTCCCAGTCCCTAGTATGAGGAGTTCCAGTTCACCCTGTAGTACGAATCATTTAGGAACTCCAAACTCAGGTCATGCAGTTCATGACTCATCTATTCATGTTTTATAGTATGCTCAGTTTCCATTACTCATGCTACAGTCTTAATTATCAGCAAAATTCAGATTTGTGTCATGTATACCCTCAATTTAGACCTCTTTAAGGAAATTCATGTCATTTATACTCTATTCCTTAGGTCACAGTCAAGTGTCCAAGTTATGCATGGTATTTCTTCCAAGCTTCAAGATCT
>NW_025882327.1:0-1450 GCF_002878395.1 Capsicum annuum
GGTAAGCAAATCGTAGGCTTTGGGTAGGCAAAGTTTAGGAATAAGTGTTTCGTTGGATGTTGGAATGTGTGTGTGAATGTTTCTTTCTAGTTTATCGTATTTGATTCAAATGTATTCATTTAGCCAGGGAATGACCCAAGATCACTTGTATCTGTTCACCGGGGAATGCCCCAACGTATCATGTTGGCAGAAAATGATCATGATAAAGGCCCGCGACGTCGAGTAAGGCATTGGAGCTTAGTCTAGATTTAGTTTAGACTAGGATTTATATTTTTGTATTTTTCTATTTTTCGGACTGTATAATTGGACTGAACTTTACATTTTTGGATTGTTTTGTTTTGTTTATTATTTGATTATTTTGCGTGCTTTTGTGTGGTTTATACATTTCGTAATGCCAAAATAGTCGACACATCTACCAAGCGACCGTGGTTGAACCACGGGATCGAGGGGTGCCTAACACCCTCCCCTCGGTCAACAGAATTCCTTAGTCGGAGTCTCTGTTCGCAAACCAGTTTAAAGAGTCAAATGGTTTTTGAAAAGGACTTTCCAATGGTGACTTGGCACACCAGATTATGCTAAGTGGCAACTCTGAGTAAAAAAAATGTAAATAATCCTTTTTCGAAATAAATTTTCATTTCTTGTCACTTAAATAATAAAATCCTTTCGAACTTAAAATGTAAATCTTTTTAGAGTACGTAAAAAGGGGTGTGACAGCTCTGGCAACTCTGCTGGGGACAGTATGAGAATTCGAGCTTATTTTTGAGTCGTATCGGCTTTGTTTGACATTACAAGTGTATAAGCATTGTTTGTGATTGTTGTTGATGTTATTTTCACTTTTGTGCGTTTTCGTGCTCTTTGTTTATAGTATTTATCCTATGTGTTACCGTTTTATATCTGTCATCATGAGTCCACCCCCGGGCCTTCTTTCTGCAACAAGTCCGTAGTACACGTGTTGTACACAACCTCTAGTTGAGTCACCCTTATTTTAGGGGGGGAGCCATCGGTGTTATGGAGTAGGTGGAAAGCAAAGCAGCCATCATCGACCATACGCTCCCCCGAACAGCCTTGTTAGGGAACCACAATGTAGGTCAGCCTTTAGGTCATGCTTATGTGCATCATACGGAGACCTAGCGGGACCTACATGGCCCTTTGTAGGAGACTCTCCTCTAAAGCATCCCTACGTGCTAACTATTACATTTTTAAGGGTAACGTGGTCATTTGACGGACTGATTTTTGAAAAAAGAAGATAAAATAAAAAAAATCATAAAAAAAAATTGTTAGGAGTAAGGTGCGTAGGCAAAAACGAAAAAGAAATAATAGAAAAAGTGAGTCGAAAAGAATGGCAAAAAAGAGGAATGTCGTAGTTTATTTTAGAATTCTTTATGGCTTTGGTTCTTCACAATCCAAAAACTCAAAAAGATTTTTTTACGTTTTGCATTTGTCTTCTCAA
>NW_025882328.1:0-1565 GCF_002878395.1 Capsicum annuum
GTGAAAAGACAAATTGTCAAAGAGTTTGAATCACCTTTCTAAGGGTCTTACCTTTTGCTCTTAACTCATTGCAACCATATATCTTTTCTAGGAGCTTTCACCTTCGATCGAACATTCATATATAATATACACTTGAAATTAATGAAATTGTTATAAATCACACCTTCAAAGCTCATCGAAAAAGTAGTTATAAGAATATCTCTGCCACCAACATTCCTAAACAAAAACAAAAACTGAAAAACATACAATATAGTATAATGTAATATAATACAATATGATATATTATACAATATTATGTAATAAATACCTGTGGACTTGGCCTTTAACCTGGTTGGAGAACTCATTGAGTACACTGTAAAAAGAATACTAACAGTAAGTCAAAAACCACTTCCTCATCACTTTTAGCTACTCTAAACTCTCCTTATCTAATTCATTCTTCACTGCCTATATATTCAGCCTTACCTACAAACTCGAACATCATTAAATCTTACTTAACAATCTAAAGAGTCAGAGAACCATAAGCAAAGAAAACAAGAGTTAAATTTTAGAAGAAATTAAGTCAAAATAAGTCCAAGCAGGAGAGCATGGATAGTAGCTGCAAGTATTGAAGCAGTTGAAGTCTTAAAAGATCAAGTTGGATTGTGTAGATGGAATTACCATTGAGGTCTTTGGCACAACATACAAAGAATAACATAAGGTCTTACTCTCAAGCCAAGAAAATTTCTTCTTTCACTAATTACAAACAAAGCAGAACAATCTGAAGTTATACAATATAATATAATATAATACAATACATTATAGATAAACAAATAACGTAAGAGTTTTTTTTCTAGCCATATTTCAATTGTGTTGCATTTGTTTAAAACTAAAAGGAGAGGATATAACATCACCTCAAATCATACAATCACAATATCAATTATGAATTACTGATCAAACATAAAAATCTATAACAATAATCTCATAAGTGTGATCTGAAAAGGATAGGATGTACGAACATCATATTCTTTGCATGAAAGTGTGATTGTTTTCAATAGTCCCTGTCTTGATAAAACATAATAGAATAACGAATAAAGCAAGTGGTTAATAGTTGTACTAGATTTTGACAAGAAACAAACAATAGGTTGAGTAGGTTGAGAAATTACCATAGTGATGCAACAATATCGTCCCTGTGAGCAATGTTATCACCTATTCGTGGTGGCATTCGATCTCCATCTATCAAAGTTTGTAGAGAGACCAAGAAGCGGTCATGTCAGGTATGTTATTTCAAAATTTGATCACAATATTACTTAAATAGAATTATATTTTTTTAAAATTATTTTATAGAAGGTAAAGTTTTAATTGATTTAGAAGTCAATTACTATTATGATTTCCTATCTACATCAAACAAGGACTTTCATTAATTTTTTACATATATAGTATTCCTGTTATATACTTTAGGAGTCATTAATTTTTTTTTCAGCCATAGTTTTTTTATTATTATTATTAAATTTTTTTTCTTTTCATGCCTAGCTTTTTTAAGTAGGACTTTCTTTCCCCACTAAATATTTGACACATTTAATTTTAAA
>NW_025882329.1:0-2481 GCF_002878395.1 Capsicum annuum
TATTAAAGCTCTTTGTTGTAATACTACCAATCCACTATTGGGATCCTGGCCTGTTAGTAGAGTATGTACTTTGTTTATAAAATTGTATGGATTTGAGCCTAGTTTTACTAATTCTTGAAAGTTTTGGGGAATATTATTTTATAAGCTTCCCAAAGTGCTTTAGTACTTTCTCCTAGAAATGTTTCTAAATATCTATACATAATTTCTGCATCTGGTTCTTGATTACCCTGTATATGTTGTATGTAGCCTGCTACAACTACATTTTTCCATATGTCTATTACATGATTCCATGCCTGAGGGTTATGGGCTGGCAAGTTTAAAATTTTTCCTTTATTACTTCCTTCTTGTAATCTAATGGGTTCTTCTATTGACATTCTTTTTCCTCTAGGTTTTATGTCTTGTTCTGTTAGAGTGATTGAGTTTGTTCTAAATACTCTATGTCTTGGTAAATTTCCTGTTGTTAATGGTACATTTTGCATATCGGTTGTTCTTTGGAAAGGACTTGAGGAACTTGCTGCGCTTTCCATAAATTCCTTTATACTTTCTTCTATACTATAATTTGATTCTTCGTTTTCACCTTTTAGTTCCTTTTTTCGTGTATAACCATAATTATCTATTCTTAATTCACATTTTATAAAATGTTCTTTCATTTCTTCAAGTTTTAAATTCGTTAATTTACAACCTGTACATTTAAATACGCTATTGCTATTTATTTCATATAGAGCTTCTGCTTTTATTATAGCTTTATTTACTTCAAAACCTTCTTTTAATATTTCTATATTCATAAAATTAGTATTTTCACATTCTTCAATTTCTTCATCAGTTTCTTTTTCATTCGTATATTGGTAGTCTGTGAATCTTACTGAAGCTTTTCCTTTACTGTTTATATACATTAAATGATCGGTTGACTTTAATATTTCTTTTTTAATAAATTTTCTAAGTTCCATTCTAATCTTGCATATTTTTCTAGGTTTATTTTTAGGGGTTTCAGTAGTTTAATACCTTTATTTCCCATTAGACTTACTACATCATCTATTTTTAGATTAAAGTTTATACTATTATTAGTGGCAAGTTTTCCTATAAATCCTACACATATAAGTAAATTATTTCCATTATTCATTTCTTCATATCCTTTAGTTTGTACACCTATTTTAATATGCTTTCCGAATTCTAAGGTATTTATCATATAATCTGGACTACAATAAAAAAGTTCTCCATTATTAGTCATGTCTACTTCAGTTATTCCTATTATAGATCTTTCAGAGTCTGACCATCTATTATCATATATTGTGATTAATACTTTAGTTCCTAATTTTTTTCTAGTTAAACCTTTTATGCCTATCACTATTAATCCCATGTGCATAAGATTCATGTCTAATTTTATGATTTCTTTTAAAGAGTCTGAGCTTATTAAATTTATGCTACAACTATTTTCTTCGATAACACACATCTGTTCTTCTCTATAATGCCTATATAGTTGTGCTCTTGAAAACATTCCTTCATTATATAATGTTCTTGCATTTAACAATTTTAATTTATTTTGTTGGAATAATTGTATTTCTTTATCTACGTCTATTATCTCTTCTAACTGTTGTCTTGAAGTCATTCTTGGTTTATTTATTATTTTTGATAGCACATTATTTGCTAAACTATTTTGTGTAAAACTTGATCTTTGTCTACGTGGGAACGTTGAAAAAAGGTCCATGGTTTTGGCTTAGTTGGTATAGTTATTTTAGCTTCTTTTAATTCTTTTTGAGGGGCTATTTCTATCCTTTTTAGTGGTTCTATTAATTCTTCTATATTTTTATCTTGACTGTCTTTTTGTTTTTCTTTTTCTAGGGTTTCTTTTTCTAGGTTCTTATTTAGTTCTAATAGTAACAAAATTATAATATTATTTTGTTTTATGATTAACGAGTCTGCTTTTCCCTGGAGTTGATGGTCTGATAATCATTCGGAATTTGGTTGGATCTGTGCTGCCTTTTGTAATATTGCTAGATAAAGTTCATCTTGAAGTATATCATTCATGAGAGTATTATGTTTTTTATTTTATTAATTTCTTTTTGTACTTCTTGTAATACTAGCCTTATTTCAAGATTTTTCAAATTACCTTTGTCTTTATTAATTAAATCTTTGAATTTCTTTTCTAATTCTGCTTGTTGGTTCTTTAAGAAATCAAAATTTAACTCTATTTTATCTTACAATTTCTTTTGTTTGTTTTCCAGGTCTTCTAATATTTCTAGAGTTTTTAATATTTTTGTATTTTCTTGTTGAGTCTTTTCTCCTAGGTTTATTATAAAATCTGTAATAGTATTTAATTATGAATTTTCTCCATGTAAAGCATGTTCTCGTTATTAAAATTACATCTAATAAGAGAATTATCTTTTAAACGTCTGTATTTCTTTTCAACTGAGATTGTTAGCTCTAAATATTCTAGCTTCTTTAAATTATCTATTTTTATACTACTGTTCTTCTTTATCCTAA
>NW_025882330.1:0-3462 GCF_002878395.1 Capsicum annuum
TTGTCAACCTGACAATTTTCATCCGGCAGCTGCTGGGCCCTCCTCAGCCTTGCTCGAAAGTCAGCCAAATCCCTCTGGAGTTCATTAAACTGTCTTTGAAATTCCTGCAAGGACTCGATATGAACCTTCTTGTACGAATATGGATCTGACATATTAGTATTGTAAGTATAGTAGAATGAACGAGAGTGAGTGAGGAGGTTGGAGGGACCTATTTATAAAATGATTGAGAATTGGAAGGGACTGGACTTAGTCAAACAAAAAGCCACGACTGTTCATATCCCTTAAAAGGAAAAATTACACAAATCTCATAATTAAGACACCATATTACACAATATCCCTTAATTTTTTAAAAAATTACATAAAATCCCGGATTCATATTTACTAGTGATTCATATGCTATATGTATCACTGCTTAACATATGTATCACAATTTGAAATTCTGGGATAAAATGTAATTAGCAAACTATTCGGGATTTAATGCAATATTGCTGAAACTATCCGGAATTTATGTGTTGTGTGTATTACTTAAATAACACTAGTGACTTTATTAATAAGTAAATTAGAAAAAAAAATGAATCTAAATACAACATTTTATCTTTTTGTTGTATTTTCGAAAGATAAAGATTGGTAATCTGTTGCAAAATATATTCCACCTGTCAGATAACTTACAACATATGGACAATCTTTGCAACAGATGGATATATCAGTTTGCTTTTCCTTTAGCTGTGGTGTCTGTTGTAACTTGCTAGTCATCTGTTTATTCAATTTCATCGAGAGCAAGCGATTTTTCTAAACACTTCTTGGCCAAATTCAATTTTTGATCTTGGATTGCTTCTCTTTTTTTTCTTTGCATCCTTCAACCAAACTAAATTTTTGCTATTGGATTGAGGGCAAAAATTGAATTTGGAGGCTAGCTTGAAGGATGCAAAGAAAAAAAGAGAAGCAGTCCAACAGCAAAAATTGAGTTTGGCCAGTGTTTAGAAAAATCTACTGCTCTCGATGAAATTGAATAAACAGATGATTAGCAAGTTGCAACAGACGCCGCAGCTGATGGAAAAGCAAACTGATATATACATCTGTTGCAACAGATTGTCGATATGTTGTAAGTTATCTGACAGGTGGAATATATTTTGCAACAGATTACCAATCTATTTCTTTTGAAAATACAACAAAAACATAAAATGTTGTATTAGATCCGTTTTTTTAAATTTACATATTAATAAAGTCACCAGTTTTATTTAAGTAGCATACCACACACAACACATAAATTCCGGATAGTTTGCGTCAGATGCAGAGTTTGTTACATCAGATATGGAGTCTGATGCAACAGATATGGAGTCTGTTGGAATACATAGCAGCCTTGCTGGTGGTTTGATTTGTTCCATCAGTTGCTCCGTCTGTTGCAACATCAACAACAGCATAAACTACAAACAACAAATAAAAAATATCAACAACAAAGAAAACAACAACATTTGTTCCAACAAAATCATCAACTTCAAATAAACACATATCCTATGTTCCGACACCATCAACAATAAGGTACGGACCCACATGGAGTCCTCCGGGTGCGCGAGCACAGACTGAACTCGTATCAAACTTTATATATGTAAGTGGAAATAAAGAAAAAATGTATATAATATAATCAGTGAGAACCCATAGTAAGAGTTGTTTGGTTAACCTAGTTGTTTATGGGTGCTTAAGGCTATTTATTTCTTTTGGTCTTGAGTTCAATTCCCACTCAGCACATATTTTTCAAATTTTGGTAACCAACTCTTCTCTTCTTATTCACTTTAAACTTTTTATTTTTTTCTTTCTTACTCCTTGTGTTGATTGTTCGGACTCCACTATTTTTAAGCTAAGAAGCACCCACCGTCTAAACCACACCACACCACAAGTTTCAACAATGCCAAACCCACCCACAACACCACACCGCAAGTTCCAACAATGCCAGCCCCACCAACAACATCAATAACAACATCAATAACAAAGAAACAAACAAAATACATAAAAAAAAAATGATACTACCAACAAGGCTTTTAAACTTCTCCCAACAGATGACTTTTTTTCGTATCTTATAATAAAAATTCTTGGTATGTTTATTCAACAATTAAAAGTTCCTTCAAATTTTTTAAATAAATATGATATGAAAAAATGGTAATTAAATAAACAAAAAGATGTAAATAAAGTTGCAAGAAGAAGACGAGAACGAAAGAGCAATAGTGAATCATATCATACAATGTCAAAAGGGGATCAAAATAGCAATTTCAGTCGAGGAATATAAGATATGGATATCGATCGGTTTAGATCCGAACGAAAATTTTTGAGAAAGAGGAGAGGAAAAAAAGGTTGTGATAACTCTAAAGAGGATAGAAAGAAAAAATATGAGAGAGAGATTTAGGGCTGAAGGAGAGGAGGAGAGAGATGAGATAATTCTAATTTTTAGATGTACTACCCTTAATATTAAATGACTAAATAAAGTGTATTTATTCAAATTTATATTTACAAAGCATAATTAATAAGACTAATTTGGTAGTAAAATAAATCCCTAATTAATATTTTCTTGATGGGAGTGACAAGTCGATATGAAAAGGAAAAAGTATTAGGGGTTTCAATATTCATTAATTAATATTCACTAATAATTTGAGGGGCACAAGGAAGAAAACGGGTGACATTGAAAAGACAGGACAAGACTACTCAATGAGATTTTTGAGTTATTCAAGAAATATTTTTTACCGCCTTTAGTAGTACTACTACTTTATCTACTCGGACAGTAGCTCGCTTTAAAATTAAAAGAAAATAAAAAGATTTTCAAACAGATATGTCGTCTGTTGCAACAGATTTAGATATTTGTTTGAGAAATCCCAAAAGCTCAGTCATCTGTGAAAACAGATGGAATGTCATTTGATAACTAAATCAGAAACGTCATCTGTTACAACAGATATCAATATTTGTTTGAAAATTTTCAACACCTCAGTCATCCGTCATAACAGAAGCAAATGTCTATTTGATAATTAAATAAGAAATGTCATCTATTGCAATAGATATTGTTATCTATTTGAAATTCTCCAACAACTCAGTTGTTTGTTGCAATAAATTTCATTGCAATTGATTTAGGATGAACTAGGGATGAAAGAATGAGCTCCTCATTAACTTAATGTTAAGATTAATAATAGTACCTACATCGATCTAGGTGGAACGGGGGATGAATGAATAAGCTCACAGGGTCAATTACAAATCCAATTGAGTTGTTGCATTTGCAAGGTGTTAGTATTGCGTTCATCTCGACCCGAGTCGTCGATCGATCACTCTGAGTTGAAATGTGTTCTCATTAACTTAATGTTAAGATTAATAATAGTACCTACATTGATATAGGTGGAATTAGGGATGGATGAATGAGCACAAAGGGTCAACTACAACTTCAATTGAGTTTTTGGCAATTGCATGATGAGATGGTACTGCATT
>NW_025882331.1:0-2013 GCF_002878395.1 Capsicum annuum
ATTAATGCTATAGTCTTGCGATCCTACGTACTTTAATTATTATATTTTTTAAATTAAAAATATAATTATTAACTGGTGAATCATTAATTATATTTGTTATTAATATGAACTTTAACTAAGTAATTTTATTTTAATGTTTAAAAAAATCGAACAACATATTTAAATAGTTTTAAAATATAATTAAAAAATATTTCTATAATGATTGTCTAAATTCAAAATTCTTTAGACATGATAGATATTAACACATTATAAAAATTATAGAGTTCATAATTGTTGACCCTAGTAAACATCAACCCAAAATAATCACTCATTTTAGCTATTAAGCTAACCATTATCATAATTTCTTGGTACCCTAAATAAAAATTAACTATATCCACATTTAATTATTTTCACATTTCTTAATAACCTGAAGTAAAAATATTGATTAATTATAATATTTTGTTTGAAATAATTTATTACGGCTACAAGCTAAGGTTACTATTGCTACTTTTTCACTTACATTAGGCATGTTGTAGGTGAAAATTAAAAAGAATTGAAAAATTGAACAACTGAACTAAAAGATAGGTAAAATTTATCTGTTATTACCTAACATTTCTATCACATAAAAAAATTCAAACATAAACGTCATTTAACTTTAAAAAATAATATATTTGTGACATAAAAATATTCTATCTTTAATATTTAGAACACAAAAATTATTTGACCATAATTTTTGTGTACTATTAGAAAATAACAAATAAAAGGACATGTAATAGCTATAGTAGCGATTTTATGATTAGGATAAACTTGTGTGAGACTTATTAAAAAAAAATCAGATTTGATATAATTAGTTAATCAAAGTTAATATAATTACTTATTTTTAAAAATTACATTTAAAATTTACAAGCTATAAAATTGGATTCAATCGTCGACAACTCTAATGACATTTCAAATACTCTATATGTGAGACAAGGCTATCAATTATTTTAATCGTGGATATATATATATGTATGCTTGAGATACTGAAATAGCTCATTGTTATTGGTATCAAATCAATAATAATTCATACAAGCTAAATCTTCTAATTGATAATCAAGTCAAAAAATGAAATTTAATTTATTCATTTTTCTCTTTATAAAGAGGTTTTCTTTCATCCAAAAATTAACTATAATTTCTTACATAAATTTCATTTTAAAATACTGAACTTCTATCGATGTCATTGCAATAAAGGTATTATTATCTAACAAACATAACGTAACACTTAGTGAAATTAATTTGTTTAAAATTAATATAATTAGTTGATTAAAAAAAAATTAATTTAACTATCCATTTATTTAGTTATAAATTATTGTATAGATACACTTTTATAATTATTATGTTTAGTTATTAATCCTTGTTCAACTAACAATAATTATATTTGTAGTAATTATTAGTTAATTCAATTTAATAATAGACCATAAAAGTATTATTCCAATAAATAATTTTTGAGAGTCATAACAATTATCAAAATATCTAATCAAGAGAAAACTTAAGTTTAAACACAGTAAAATTTTATTTAAATCGGCTATAATTAGCTAATTAAAAATAATTACATTATAATCACAGATCTATTTAAATTATATTTCAAATTTACTTGTAAGACTCGGTAAGATTGTATCAAATCAAATCAAATCAAATGATTAAAAATCTAATTTAATTAGATCGGCAAATATATTATTGTGATGAAACTTAGTGTTTGATTTTATAGTAAAAAATTTAATCGCTATGTAGACACAATATAAATTTAGTATTGTATTTTTGTAATCTTTTTTCAAAAAGTTTATTCGACCTAGTTAATAACAACCTAGACGAGTACTAACAAATTAATATTGTAGTTTTTGTGCCCTTATTTTATGCCGATTTGACAACTTATGAATTATTACTTATATTTGCTATTATTATGAGCTCTAAATAAGTAATTTTATAAATTATTATCTTTGAATAAAATTATTTAATTTTTTTAAAATATAACTTTTAAATATTTCAATAGCAACA
>NW_025882332.1:0-1814 GCF_002878395.1 Capsicum annuum
TAAGACAACAACAAGAAGAAATGCCAGAAATTAGGATTTTATTCAGTCTATATTTCAATACTAGAAGAGTAGTTGGCTCAAGATCCTCTGTTTCTTCATAATTTTTTACCTGTAAAAAAGGAAATGGGATGACGAATAACTCGAAGTTGTTGTCTCTGGAGAAGTCTTCACGTCGATTGATGGTTGAAAGTCAAAAGGAAACTCGCCCGACTATTTTTCATCGGAGATTAAAGGGAGAATTTTGCAGAACTGTTGGTTGGGAGAGAGTTGAGAGAAGCTTCTGAGAGAGAGAGGATAGAAACTAGTTGATTTGGATTGAAGAGAGGTGTGAGTTGGTTGATTTGTAGTTTTGAAAAGTTTAGAAAGTTTTGAAATATTAATCAACTCCACAATTAACTTAATCAAGTTTTCAAATGATGTTTGACCCTTTAAGTTGGTCAATGTCACCAATCTTTCATTCAAGACTTATAAGACACCTTTCCTTCAATTTTCTCATCTTAGAATCCTTACAAAAACCTTTAATGGTATTTTTTTAAAAAAACTTATGGGTGTTTTTAATATGATCTAGAGTTGATTCTAAATTCTAAATTAAAGATTCTTAAGATGAATTTTGTAAACTAGATTATGAATTTTGATGGTTAGGAATGTTTATTTCATAAGGATGAGACTTTTAGTATAAAAACTCCATTAATATAGATGGATTAAGTACAAAAGAAATTAGTTAATGGTTAATTGACCTTGAAGAATTATATAGACCTTGAATTAAGGGTAGAATTATTGGGTTTGAATCCCAAGATATTTGTTTGAAGAGTAACTGTTTAATTACTCTTATTATTGCTTAATTTTTAGATGATTGATTATTCCAAGGCATGACAGAAAGGAAATAACATTTTTATTGTGGCTTGCTTTTTCCAAAAGTTTGGCGTCCATGTAGGCTATGTTAATGAGTTGAAGACTGTGTTATTTCATATTTTCATAATTTAGAATTGAAGGGAGAAAGCATGTCTAGACTTGCGGGCATGGAGTTGAGATGGATAAAGACATAAGAACTTTACTTTAATCCCAAAAATTATGTTATTGATTGGTTGCATGTTACTTTTGTGATACTATATGTTATGTGCCCGAAAAAAATTATTTATAGATACAGTGTGGAAGCTTGATGTCATTAAGTTGTTCTAGTGATGAATCTAGTTGAGTTACAAAGATATTAAATTATATGTAGTGCAATAATGATATGAGAAGAATTACACTAGGTCAAATATTGATGAGCATGGTAGTACCTATGGGATAAATGACTTGAATCATTATTAGAATTATACTATGTGGAAAGAGGTTACTCTTTAGTAATTTAATATTTATGAGTGGTTCTCTCACTAGACTCTCTCTCTCACTAGACTCTCTATCTCGGTCCACGGCCTTCGGCGCCGTCGCCGACCCGACCCGACCACCGGTCCCTGGCGTCGACCTCCGTCGCCGGTCTCCGGCTTCGTCGCCGGTCTCCGTCGCCGTCGCCGGTCTTCGTCGCCGGTCTCTGGCTCCGTCGCCGTCGTTGACCTACGGCGCCGACCCTACCGCCGGTCACCGCCGTACCCTCTCTCTCCCGCGCCTCGGCCCTCCGGCCCCGTCGCCGTCGCCGACCTACGGCGCCGACCCGACCGCCGGTCACCGACGCTGACCGCCAGACCTGACCGCCGGTCACCGACCGCCGTCGCCGAGATCCGGTTCCCCCCTGCTGTACCCCCCCTTCTCTGTCCAGACCCCCCCCCTCCGCCGGCGCCGTACAACAGGGCAGCAGCTGTAGCTCGGTCTTCAGC
>NW_025882333.1:0-1391 GCF_002878395.1 Capsicum annuum
AAAAACTTCAAGAACTTATCAATGGCATCCATAACTAATTTATCATCTTCTTCATCTCTAAGCACAAAATTGATTGGTTCCGACTTCAAGATCATCGAAAATTTTAAAATGGGTATTGTTCATTGTTTTCAGCTTCAAGGTCGTTGAAAATTTTAAAATCGATATTGTCCATTATTTTTGACTTCAAGGTCATCG
The DNA here is from genome assembly GCF_002878395.1 of Capsicum annuum. Lineage (NCBI taxonomy): Eukaryota > Viridiplantae > Streptophyta > Magnoliopsida > Solanales > Solanaceae > Capsicum > Capsicum annuum. The sequence continues at coordinate 196 of NW_025882333.1, forward strand.
TAAATTTTAAAATGAGTATTGTCCATTGTTTTCGACTTTAAGGTCGTCGAAAATTTCAAAATTCTCTATTGTTTCCAACTTTAAGGTCATCAAAAATTTTAAATTAGGTATTGTTCATTGTTTCCAGCTTCAAGGTCGTCGAAAATTTTGAAATCGGTATTGTTCGTTGTTTCCGGATTTAAGATCGTCGGAAATTTAAAAATTAATATTGTTCATTGTTTCTCACTTCAAGGTTGTCGGAAATTTTAAATTCGATGTTGTTTATTATTCCGACTTCAAGATCGTCGAAATATTGTCCATTATTTCCGATTCAACATCATCGTAAATTTTAAAATGGGTATTGTCCATTGTTTCCAACTTCAAGGTCGTCAAAAATTTCAAAATTCTCTATTATTTTTGACTTTATGGTCATCAAAAATTTTAAATTCGGTATTGTTCATCATTTTCGGATTCAAGGTCGTCGAAAATTTTAAAATTGATATTGTTCATTGTTTCTAGATTTAAGATCGCCGGAAATTTAAAAATTGATATTGTTCATTATTTTCCACTTCAAGGTTGTCGGAAATTTCAAATTCGATGTTGTTTATTATTTCTGACTTCAAGATCATTGGAAATTTCAAATTCAATATTGTCCATTATTTCTCACTTCAAGGTGATCGAAAAATTATTTGCATAGAAGTAGATAATAAAGTTTGAAAAGGAAAGAGATGAAAAGTAATGGTGAAAAATTGATGAAAAGTGATAAAAATAGAGATGAAAGTAAATAAAGATTAATTTTAAACAAAAAAATACGTGTAAAAATACGATTGACACGTGTATTACACCACCTCCTCCAAAACTGGGTATAACATTTTGGGGGTGAAATAGTTCCACTTTAAAATAGTTCGGGGGAGTCATAGACCCCCCGCAAAATATAGGTGTGTAGTAGGGATTTGGGGTAATGGTTGGGGAGGCTTTTGAGCATTTTCTCCAATTGTTATATTAGTTAGCTAAGAGGTAATAATTTTTTTATCATATTATATTTTTTGTTATATTTTAAATTTTTTATACTTAATAATATAATATGCACAGAATTATTTTTTTTATACATTTATTATTATTGATGCTATATACACGTACACTAAACTAGTATATTATAGATATAGATTTTATATATATATATATATATATATATATATATATATATATATATATAT
>NW_025882334.1:0-1071 GCF_002878395.1 Capsicum annuum
AACCTGATCGAGCTCACTATCAGAATTAGGTAATTCAAAATCATCTTCAGATGTAGAATCAGATTCGGAATCAGAGGTATATAATAAATTATAAACTTGGTCATGAACTTCTTTAGAAAGTCCTAAGGACTTGAGTTTTTGTAATTTTTAGTTTGGAGTTATATGACCATACTGGTTACACTTATAGCATTTAATTTTGGCTAATACTCTTTTGGATCTATTTTTCGTGAATCTGGTAGACTTACGAAAAGATTTTCTAGTTTCACGATCTTCCTTGGTTCTATGCCTAAAACATTTATTTCTATATGATTTATTAGGCTTGGAATATCTTTTGGGTTTTCGTACGAAGGGTTTATCCATACCAAATTGCTCACAAAAGTCTCCTAATTGGGATTTTTCTCTGAGTTTATCAAGCTTAATTTGTCTAGCTAATTTCAACTCGATGCAAAGGGCTAATACTTCTTGAGTACAAGCTACAATAAGCTGACCATAAGTTTTTTCTGAATATTGGACTTCTCCATAAGATCCTCTAAGAGATTTTCTAACTCTTTCAGTAAATAAAGGTGGAAGGCCATCAAAGAATTTAGCTTTCCAATGGTCATACTTACTTTCGGGTTAATCCATAACCCTACTAAGAAAGGTATCTTTATACCATCTAAACTCGCTTAAGTTTTTACATTTTAAACCATTAAGAAGGGTCCTAATGTTTTAATACTGATTAGTAAATCTTCCTCCAAAATGTTCAATAATTGTAAGCATAAGGGTATAGACAGTATCTGAACGCCCTGCCCGAAGAGGTCGTCCTAGATTATCTTTCCCGGGATTATCATTGGTGGCATTAAAAATAGCCTCGCGTTTATCATCGTCCAAGAAATTATCCCACCAGGCTCGAAGTTGGCCAGTAAATCCCACAACAATCATTTTACAAATTGTTGGGTCGGTGCGATTGGCTCGATTTTCTGGCGAGGCAGTGGCTGTGGAAATAGTAGCATATATGGACATACGATGGATAAGAATAGAGATTTGTCGGTCAGATAATCCGTCAATATTCCATTCATAAATGGCTTCTCC
>NW_025882335.1:0-2775 GCF_002878395.1 Capsicum annuum
ATAATTCTATAATAATATACATAGTTATACGAATATATACATATGCGTATATAATATTTAAACAATGTATCTACATTATATAAGTGTGTATAAAATAGAGAGAAAGAAGAACATCATCAAAATAAAAAGAGTGTATTGTATATACAATAATACATTATATAGCATACAAATATATACACTATTGTATCAAAAAATAGATTTCATCTTCTTCCTCGATTTTAAACATCAAACTCATTCATAAACACCTCAAGACTACATCTAATCATTCAAAATTTCAGATTTGGTATCCTCAATACATAATCGATCTTATATTATCTATACCCACTCAAAACAAAACTTATCAAATTATAGGAAAAAAAATTAAAACAATGCTAAATTTTTTACTAATTTGTTTGAAGTTTCTTAGGAAGGAATTGAGAAAGAGTTAAAGCGAAAATTGTGAAAAAGAAGCTGAAAATTTGGTACTAGTGTTGTTGTTCCCAATATAATTAGACAAAAGGGGAAAGGATAATAATGACATGTCGGCCAAAACAAGTTCCACTAAAATAGCCTAAGGGATGGCATTTCCAAGTTGTAGCCATATGGATGACATCAATCGCTGGTGCATTTCTCCCTTCCTTTTTTTTTTTTTTTTTTGCTCTGTTAATTTTTGATTGGTCCATGCTGTTTTTTTAATTTCTTCTTCTAGCTGACTCATGTCCTTTTTCTTTTTGCTTTGTTATTTCTGATTGGTCCAAGCTTTTTAATATTTTTTTTTGTCATATATTGCTTTAGTTTTTTTCTCATTTATTGAAAAAATAATTGATTTTTTTAATTCTACCAAAATAAAAACAATCAATAAATATGAAAATTGTATAATTATTGTATAAAATAATTTTATTTCAAATACATTTAAAAAAGAATGTGTCAATGTATATTTGATACCAAATACATATATACATATTGTATACAAATAATGATACAACTTGTATACACATCATAGTAGTAATTGTACAATTTCTATACGAATCCTATACAATTTTTAGTTACAATAATTATTCTGATACATATTCTATACAAAAATGATACAATTTCTATATACATCCTATACAAATACATATTTTATACAACAACCATACATTTTCTATACACATCGTATGCAACCTTTAGTTACAATAATTATTCATATACACTGTATATACTACACACATCATATACAAAAATATATTCGATACAACAATTATATAATTTTTATACATATTCTATACAACCTTTAGCTACAATTATTATTCAAACACATATTTTATGAAACAACTATATTATTTATATATACATTCTATATAAATATATATATATATATATATATATATATATATATATATATATATATCTTATATTGATACATATACTATAGAACAATTATATACTTTCTATACAATTGTATTTAATTATTATTTTTTTAAAAAAAATAGATTTTTTAAATCAAAAAATTTGTAGCATTAAAAAAATGTTAGTAGCGGAATTTAAGAATTATTGAACGAAAATCTAACAAACACATGAAAAATATGACTACAATTACTCCATAATTTCAGGCAAAAAACACTCTATTGTTGTTGGGAGGAAGTTTCATCACCATATTAAAAGAGAAAATTTCCCATCCATAACAATCTAAAGAGATTGTTCAAATTGCGAGCTAACAAATGAAAGGATGAGTAGGTGAAAATGACCCAAATGAAAAAATGATTGAAAATGGTCAATTTTAGGAATTAGCTTGACCGGTTGGCCATTTCTTGTCAACAGACTCAAATATGGGTTATTTATAGACCAGACAATGTCTTTTTTCTCGGTGAATGGCCAAATAAGATTTAGACTATAAAGTGTAAAGTATATTTTTGGCTACTTAAATATAAAATATATTTGCTAGTTGTTCCTTTGTATAATTATCCCATAAAAAAATATGAGAAGGACTATTGTGATTTAACAAATAAAATTTCTAGTTTAATCAAATTAATTCTACCAAAATTAAAAAAAGAGAGAAGACATATTTTCCCCCCTGAACTTGTCCTCCAAATTCACTTTAATACTTAAACTTAACTTTCGTTTATTTACCCACTTAACATCTTTAAAGTGTATTTGTTTGACCCCTAAAGATGACGTGATATTTTTTTTAAAAAGAGGCACGTTTATTTATTAAAAAATTAATTTCAGTAATATTATATTTAAAATATAATAAAAAATTTAAAAAAAATTAAAATTAAAATTATAATAAAAAATGGACACTTTTTCTCTTCTTCTTTCTTCTTCAAATCATCATCAATAACAACACTCAAATCTCCATTAACAACCTCAAATTTTTTCACTTTCCTCCATTAACAACACAACCCAAGAACAACACTTTCCTTTAAATTTTTTTCGCTCTCCTCCATTAACAACACTACCCAAGAACAACACTTTAATTTTTTTTCACTTTCCTCCATTAATAACACCACCCAAGAACAACACTTTTCTTTAAAAATTTTTCACTTTCCTCCATTAACGACACCACCCAAGAACAACACTTAAATTTTTTTTACTTTCCTCCATTAACAACACCATCCAAGAACAACACTTTCCTTTAATTTTTTTCACTTTCCTCCATTAATACCACCCAAGAACAAACATGAAAACACTATTAAATAATTTTCTCCATTGAACACCATCTCAACCTTCAATCCAACTCTCTCAAAATTTAGATAAAAATTAAATTAAATTGATGATTTTATTTTTGAATCACTTATCATCAATGAAAGAACGGGG
>NW_025882336.1:0-1961 GCF_002878395.1 Capsicum annuum
TGAAACTACCTTTAGGGATCTGAGCCAAGAACACATTTACCATGAGAGAGCAAATATTAAACTTTAAACCCGATTGGTCATAGATGTCATGTGTCATTGCCTAATTTTTAATTCACATGATTCTTATTCTAGGTGTCCAGAAAGTTTATAGCCAACACACCAAATCACAAGTTGAGAATCTTTAAAGGATACACATGCGAACGGGAGCGAGTGAGATTAAACAGTTTCCAACTCAAAACTAAACATTATAACAAGCCAAACCATATTTTACTGACCAATATTATACAAGAGAACAAATCATAGTCACAAAAAGGGCACGATCGGCTTTTAAGAGATTTTAATGTAAGTCCACTCTAAATAAAAGATAAAACCTTTTCGAAAAAAAATTTCAAATTCGAACCCATAACATTAAAGGAAAGAAAAACTAGTGATATTCCACTGAGGATTTTCAAAAAAACACTTTTTAATTTCTAACACCCAAAACAAACACAAAGGTTCCAAACCTCTAAGAGCTTACTGGATTAACCAAGATTAAGCAAATATAATGTCAAGTAACAAAGGCAGCTAGCGTTTTCAATCAAAACTAATAGGATGACCATATAGCAAATAATTGCGATATTTGGCTAAGAATGATCAGCAGTCATACCAGAAATACAATAACAGCAAGGTCAAGTCTATTCAAATTTCCCAATCCTTTGGATAATACTACAAGGTGCTTTCACAAAAATTACTTCCCCTTTTTCTAAACTTTTCCAATATTTTGAACTGAGAAGATTTTCCGAGAGGTTTCACTGATATCATTAAAGTAGAACAACATGGACAACAATCAGCTATTACAAAATCCTATGGCTATTTATGGCTTCTACTGTGAACAAGCCTAGCGACTATAATCATAACTACGAATAACACATTTGAACAACTAAAATACCAAAAGAAGAATCGGCCAGGAGAAGAGGAAAACATTTGAAACTAAAAGAGACAGAGTGTTACCTCTTTCGGGGCAGCAAAATGGGGCTACGAGCTGACGTCGGGACCGTCACCACCGAGAATCGATGCTATCAACTTGGGGACTTTCAATTGATTGACCAAATTTTAAAAGAGAGGGAAGAAAAGAAAATTTCTGCTAAAAAAGGAATGATTGCTCAAAAAATTCTCCTGCCTTACTCCTTTTCTCCCCAAAGCAGAAGAAAAAGAAATCCCCTTTTTCTTTCAAGTGTTTTCCGAACCCAAAATTTTCAATCCCAATTTTTGAACCCTAAAACAGTGACCCAGAAAAAACCATCCTCTCTAAAAGCTCAACAACCAGCTCTTTATATAGAGGACCATTGAGGGTATTTTGGGGTTTAAAGAAAATGGGATATTCTTGAAATTCAAATTCGAAATCCACTCCCATTTTGTGGTTTCATCAAACAAAGGTACCAATATTGAATTTGGTCGACCAATGATATTTTGGGAAAATGAACTTTCACCATGAGCCAATAAAATTCTGACATACATGTACGGCATCGTACGCATTATCCCGAGATTCGCAGGTTTGAGCCGTTGAAGAAAACACCTATCCTTGTTTCTAGAAGATTCGAGGGTTTTCTCGTACGGGATCGCGTGAAACGCGTGAAGTAGGTGAAAACGAAATGGGCCTGGTTTGGGTTTCGCCGTTGTGAGAACTGGTTCGGGTCAATTTGTTTGGGGATTTTTACTGATTCGAGGGTTGGATCGGAGTTGATGGGATTGGGTGCGATTGATGTTGTATGCTGTTACTCACGCATATTGTTGTTGATGTCATTTTGAGGAGGAAGAGAAGTTGATAAAGGGTATTGGGCCGGGTATTAATTGGTTTGGTTGGGCTGGGCATGAGAAAGAAAAAAAAAGGGTGCTGCTGAAGTTATGTATTGGGCCTATTGGGTGGATGGGTTGATGATTGGGCCTGGGTCGGCTAGAATAGATTAGGATTTGAATTATTT
>NW_025882337.1:0-2956 GCF_002878395.1 Capsicum annuum
TTACGAAAAAAGTAAATTATTAAAAGATATTGAAACAAAATTTAAAAAATATCCACGCACAAATAAAAATAGATTCACTAGAAACCTAATAAATCTATTATACTTATTAAACTCGCGCACCCCCCTACAAATGGTATAGTTCCCCTCTTTTCTCTCTTCAACCCCCGGCGACTTCTACCTCCGGCGATAAATAGTTAGTCTTCGAGTTTCCCTCTTCAATTCAAATTATCTTCGAGTTTCCCTCTTCAATTCAAATTAACCTGTCTCTCATTCCTCTCTCGACAGATTCTCTCAACTATCTTCCAACCAACTGTTCTACAAATTTTTCATTTCAATCCTCGACAACTTCAACATCCGACTACTTGGGCTTTGAGTTCCTTTTTGACTTTAACCTTCAATCGACGTGACAGACTTGCTCTCCACCACAACAGCTTTGAATTCTTCATCGTTTCTTTTCTTCTTTCACAGGTAAAATTTATGGCCTTTTTAGTTTTAAAAATAATGAAGAACTTAAGCCAACTTCTCTTATAGTATTGGTTAACAATTTCAATATTTGTTGCATTAATTTGAAATGAGGTATGAGTAAAACCCTAATTTTTGATATTTATTCTCTTCTCTTTTCTAATTGAATTATGATATTTTGTTGTTTGTTGCATTTTTTTAAAGTTTGATTTTTATTGTTTGTGTTTATAAAAACAAAACGACAATTTGGGTTGATTTGTTCTGTTCTTGTTCTTGGTAAAAATGGTGAAATTATTGTTTTTTGTTGAACAAAATTGTGCTACTGTTTTTTATTTCCTCCGATAAATTACCCATCTGGTGCAACATTTTAACTATCTGATGCAACAAATTTATTATATGATACAATAGATCAACCATCTGTTGCACCAGAGGAACCATCAGATTATAATTCTGATGCAACAACTTTACCATATATTACAACAGATTAAGCATCGAATAAAAAATCTGATGCAACTAATTAACCATCTGGTGTAATGAAAGAACCATCAAATTAATGATCTGATGCAACAGATGAACCTCCTATTGGATAAAATCCTATCAACTCATCCTACAGGAAATGTCCAAGATTTGATTTTCCCAACTGATAATTTAACTGCCACGATAGACGACCCTATGCTAGAAGAAATCTAAACAATACTGACCGTTGATAACTGTTCCAACAGATCATTCATGTGTTGTAACAAATATGTGACCTGTTGTACAGATCATTCATCTTTCTCAACAGATGAGTGATATGTTTTGTATTGTCGCAACAGATTACTTAGTCATTATTGCAGGTTAGTTAACTGCTCTGACAGATCACTCATATATTACAATAGATGTGTGATCTGTTGCACAAATCATTCATCTTTCTCAATAGATGAGCGATATATTTTGTATTGTCGCGATAGATTACTCAGCCATTGCTACAGATTATTTAACTATTCTAAGAGATCACTCATATGTTGCAACAGATGATGTCATAATAGTTGTGTGATATGTTGAACAGACCATTCATCTGTCTTAAAAGATGAGTGATATATTTTGTATTGTTGCAACAGATTACTCATCCGCTGCAATAGTTTGGTTATATGCTGCAATAAATATACTACCTGGTGCAACAGATCGATGATCTGTTGTAACTGTTATTGACTATTTTGCTTATTTGATTTACTGTTATCCTTTTTTAACGATGCATTAATCAACAATAACATATTATTTTATATTCCTATTAATTTTAGATAATATGGTTCCCAAAAGAATAGAAACCAAATCAAGTTCAAGTAAAGGAACAGTGAAGCAGCTAGGCTACATCCACCACTCTATGAGCTTGCTTTACAAGCGTTATCTCAATCGGGAGCAGAATATGATAAATACGGGGAGGAGAAATGTTTCAAAAGATATGATGCAAATGCTAATAGCCCTTCCGCCGAAGAGTTGGTCAAAGCCTTCAGCATTGATCGTTATCCTGTGAGAATGCAGTGCGATAGTGCCGTAGATTTAACGAGTAATTTTGTGGTCAAGTCAGCCATGGGAAAATCTTTTGACGCCTTCAAAAAAATACTTCAAGAATAAAAATTAGATTCTTATTTCAGGGACAGCTGCTTTGGGAAATATCTTGATTTGTCGGAGGACAACAATGCTCGTTTCCAAATGAAAATGGTATATGAACTTCTCAAGCATAGGTTTATGTATGAAAACAAAGATAAGATGAATGAGGCGTGGATAAATTACTGTGGCATGCCTGTTTGATTTAGTTGGAAGGAGTTTACCATGGTTACTGGACTAAAATGTTATCCTCCTTCTCAAGTTATACCTATTCTAACAAAAAAAAAAGCATCCCGCATACCCAAAAAAGGCAAAGACAAGTCGTGTGATCGTGATGACCTGGTATCCATTGTTGGTCCAAGCTTCAAAAATAAAAATTTGATAGAAGCGTTGAAAGGTAAAGGACTTTCAAAGAAGCACAAGCAGTCATTGTGCTTGGTTTGGTTTCTACATAATATTCTTTGGGCGAGAGACGTTAACAACAACATAAGCCTCGGTTTAATAAAGCTCTTCGAGGATCTTAAGGCGTTTAACAGCTATCCTTAGGGGTATGAAAGCTTCAAAATGACTGTCAAATATCTGTTGACTCCGTTAGCGCCAAAGACAGTCAACTTATCACACTTCCCATGGGCTTTCATGGTAAATATTTCTTTTTTCTATTATGATATCATTTATTTTTTCACTCAATAATGGTTTTGATTTATTGGCGTTATTTTATAGGCTTGGACATTTGAAGTCATTCCTTATTTAAGACAACAAGTGAACTACCAGAAAGGAGTTTTCTGTCCAAGAATCTTGAGATGGTTGTCAGCCAAAACTGATAAAAATGCAAAATTTCTTGATCTCTTCAACCCCCCGAAGGATGCAGTAAGTATAATTATAATTAATTTTTTCTTTTAATTAATGA
>NW_025882338.1:0-5634 GCF_002878395.1 Capsicum annuum
AAAAAGGCTCAAGGTGAAAGATTTCAAGTGGTTCATTTCAACTTCTTCTCTTAAATACCCAAATTTCATCCATTCTAATCAATCTAAAGTATGCTTTCTAATCATTCTATATCTACATTCCTTGCACACCACTTCAGGTATGCCTTTTACTCTCTTCTTTGATGGGTAAAGTTTCTCCTTAGTTTCTTAATTAGAAAACAATTTGGGTGTGATTTTGTTTACCATTTGTGCTAGAGTTTTGTTAAATCTTTGTATACAATTGTAAGACCCCGTAGGAATCATAACACATTTAAGTATTTTATTGCATACCAAAGGGGTCCAAGACTAAGAAAATATAGATAAGTGTTAAGACTTAGTCTCATTTTTGGGCTCGATATTTCAATAGTTTTATTTTTGATCTTTCTAGCCTTAGATTGTCTATTTTTAAATTAATTCATGATCAGGGTTATCTAGAGGTCATTTCAGGTGAATTTTATATTTTTTGGACAATGTTTGAGGGTTGTTTGGATGGCCAAAACAGTGAACCAATGTGATCAAGCCGTGTCGCGTTGGTCATTGCATCATCACCATCAACGTGATTCATCACTGGGTGCATTTTGTTTAATAAATTATGAGTTGTGGGGGTAATTAGGTTTTTCCCTCTTACGTCACCTCACCCATAACACGAAATTAATCTTCCAAAAGGGCAAATTCACTCCTCTTTTCACAAATTCTCTCAAGAACAAAACCTTAGCTTCATCAAGTTCAAGTCTAAGTTTCAAGGAATCCCCAACAAACTCACATGAATTCAAAAACCAATGTATGTTAGGTGTTCATCCTTGGGTTCCTTCCACACTTAGAGTTCAAGAATCCTTTTTCAAAATATAGATTATGATTTACATTCTTGAATGGAATTATGTTCATATATGTATTGTTGTGTGGCTTTCAAGCCAAGAAGATTTTGAGTTTCAAGTAAATAAACTAAAATGTGTGTTGATTTATGTAACTCTCATGTTAAATCTTTTAATTGTGATGTTGAATATGGTAGTTATGATATTCATATATTACTCATTCTCATGTACAATAATTATGCATCCTAGGTGTTTGAAGAAGTGTCAATGTGAATGAATTGTGCATGGTAACCTATGTGTGATGCTTTTAAAGTGGAGATATGGCTCCATTATATATGCTATCGAGTCCAGGGTATTGAATACCCAAAATTAGCAGTTTATCTAGTCTCCAGTTTAAATAAAGTGATTTTGTGGTATCCCGAATAGTAGCATTTGGTCGATTAACAAAATCAGTGTATGTTCGGTTAAGCCTAGTACAGTTTAGTGATCAGTTCCAGTGATGATTCAGTTGGAAGTAGGATTCATCATCGAGCGAACCCAAGGATAGGGGAATTCCTGCCAGTATAGGGTTTAACCTTTAGTAGCAATCCTTGAGTTATAGAACTATATAGCTAGCGTAGGTTGAGATATCTTCCTGCCAGATTAGGGTTGACACATCTCGTATGAGTTTTCCTGTGAGCGAGTGTTGACAAAATATCTTCCTACTAGTTAGGGTGACTTACAACTAGTGTTAGTACCCAAGGCACGGTATTAACACCCTTCCAACAGGGGTTACAGGTTCAACCCTAATTAGCTTATTTGGGACATGTCGATTAGATGATACCTCCCACAGTCTCAGTTTTAGTATTTAGTATTCAGTATTCAGTATAGAACTTAGTTCAGTTCTTTACGATCATGACTTACAGTTATCAGTTATTCAGTTATCAAAAATTCAGTACTTTAGTTTTAGTCTAAACTTTCAGTTATCAATATTCAGTTACCAGAACTCAATACTTCAGATTTAGTCTAATTCAAACAGATGATATGTGCTTAGCATTGTATGTTTAGTACTTTCAGAAGTCCCAGTCTTGCATATACTCTTATCCAACTACTTCATGATATTTAGTCATTATTACTCATTCACATGAACCCATGCATATTAGCCTGTACTTATTTATCATACCAGTACATTCAAAGTATTGATTGTATACTCATTTTTTGCGCTATGATGTCTTATATCATAGGTTCAGATATTCAGATTCCTAACCGTACTTAGATATTTTAGTCCATTAGCAGCAACAGCAGTAGGGGTGAGTCCTCATCCTTCAAGGATAATTTATCTTATATTCAGTTATGTTAGTAATTTAATTATTTAGTCAGTTGGAGTTAGTTGGGGGCTAGTCCCATCAACTCCACAGTCAGTCAGTTTAGAGGCTTTCAAACTTGTACAGACAGTTGGTTAATTTTCAATTATTATTATCAGTTGTTTTATTAGTATTACCTGTACATTTTTAGATGTTTAAAACCATGATTCAGTATTATTTTCGGATACTAAAACCTTATGGCATTTTTAGAAGATTTCCGAATATGTTTTTCATCAGTTTTACCTAGTTCTCATTATAGGTACCAACTCATGGGTTAGATTGTGGTCCTTTAGGGTCATAAGCATCGTATGATGGTCAGGGTGTACTATCAGGGAATTAAAAACTTGGTATTAGAGCCTAATGTTTTAAAGTGTCCTAGCGAGTCTGAAAGTCGCGTCGAGTGGAGTCTTGTACGTGGATGTGAAACACATCATACTTATACACAAGAGGCTACAAGATGTTTTAGGAGAAGTTTCCCTTCTTTTAGTGTTCATATCGTACGAATGAGCATGTGCTCAAGTTAAAATCTCTGTCTAATTCCAATCTTCCTTCTGTTTACAGAATATGCCTCCTAGAAAGACTAATAGAAGAAGAAATGAGAATCAACCCGCACCTCTACCTATTCAGGAAAAGTATCTAGTCAAGCATGTCTCTCACACTGAGTTTAGAGTTTTCTTCACTACCTTAGCTCACTAAGTAGTATCTCAGAACAATCAGAAGGATGCTACTTCCCCAAAGGTTGATACTTGGCCAAAACAAGATTTGGGAAATTAAAAATTTATACAAGTGAAAACCAGCCACGTTGTGCTATGTCATCACTAGTGATCAACCAAATTAATCTCTTAAATTAGATTTCTTAGTTTCACTTTTTTTATTCTAGTTTCTTTTAAGCTAATTCAAACACTAATTAGCAAGCTAGTAAGTTCCTACTAGATTGGTAATTAGTTTAGAGTTCATTTAATTTGTGTCTTCGATTTTTGTATGCTTCTCATTTTTATTCCGTAGTATCTTGTTGGTTCAAGTTCGAAAGTTATTTTTCTTTGAGTCGTCTAAAACAAAAATCAATTTTGGATAAAAGCTTATTCACCACTCAATTCACTTACTAAGTATTGCCAAGTATTCAACACTTGTGAGACCAAGTATGAGATAAGATTCGAGTGTGAGTGTGTAAGGTTATTTAAACTAACTTGTTTGTTGTTTTGTAGGTGTTTTCTCTTAGGTACCTTGACAATGAAAGGAACAACATTATCCAACCCGGACAGTTATAGTATTATACTACCTCAGATCCTTTTGAAAATTTTTATCAAAACCTTGAAGGTCTACACCAATTGATTATTCAATCATGCCATCAAAGAAGAATCACCACTAACCAAGATACTAGCATTTTGCCTAGTATCAGTTCTCCTTGTGTCTAGGTTCAAGATAATATACTTCCACCAGAGGATTCAAGGAGAGCTCCTCAAGAACACACGGTTGATGATCAAATGTAGCTCTTTGCTAAGAATTCCAACTTTGGGAAAAATGACAAAGAGGTGATGCAAGGAAGAATTCTTGACAAACTCCCTTGTAATGAGAGCTTCCCAAAGGAACAAATGGGCTTCTATGATCCAAACCTAGGTGAATGACATACCTTATGTGAGCTAAAAGGTAACAATGCTATCTCCTACACTCCTATAAACTTAGAATGTCGTAATGTGGTTAGTAGTAGCCAAGTGGAAGTAGTTGATGGTTTGCTTGGAGGAGAATCTCATGAGTCTTCCCTTTGTGATAATCTTGGTATTGCTAGATCGCATGAAGACCAAATTTTTATTGTAAGTTTGCAAGCACTAGTTGATCCTATAGATGACAAAATTGATTCTTCTCATAAGAAGGATTTGTGTCCAATCTAGTGCTAGCACTTATAACTTGAATAAGGTTCCATTACCAAAGGATAAGAGTATTCACACATTAGTTGACCCTTGTAAGAACCAAGGTGAGTCTACATTGGAATGGGAGTTGCCAACAACTAGTGAGTATGTGAATGATGATCAACCTACTCACGAATGTATTCCACTACTTGAGGATATGTGTGGTGTGTTTGATAAGTCTCAAGTTAGTAATGACGCTGATAGAGTTGATCATGGGATTGGAGATGATTTTTTGAGCATGTTGTATAATGAAATCCATATTGATAGCTTTGCTCAAAGAAACCAAGAAAAGGCATAATTGGGTGAAGATGACCTTGAAATGCTTGAATATTTAGGAAACCCGAATTGTGATTGGTCTTGTGAAAATGTTTTTGAGTGTGATCCCTTTTCTTCTCATGGTGATTTATATCTATGTGGGGATTACTCTCTTAAATTAGAAAGTGGTGCATGCTTAGAAATTTCATCTACTTCTTCTTTGTGTGTTTCCTATGTTGAGCATCCTAGTGGTGATGAACTTAGAACTAGTGAGTACCTTCATAAAGGCACCATAGTTGAAGTTGATTTGTGTGACACCTTTCTTCACTCTCTATTTTCCTTTAATGATGTGTATACTATTACAGAGAGTATGTCTTTTAGATTGGGTAAAGCCTATGAGGAAAAATAGTGTTGTCTAGATCTATGTCTAAGGCTACTCTTTCTATTTAACCCCGGTGTATAATGTGGATATGATGATGTTGGCATAACCACCTTGTTGTTAGTCTACATGACAAGCAAAGTATTATTCTTGAAAACCCGAAGGACAAAGTGTCATTGTCGTCTTGGCATAATGCTTCTTAATGTGCATCCTTACTTGACACACTTGTGCTGGAATTGAGTAAATCCCAACTTTTGGATGCCAAATTGATGTTTTACTTGAGGGGAACAAGTCATATGTGCTTAATTGATGTAATTCCATCCTTGTGTGCCTTATGTGCTATATCTTTTGGACCAAGTGACCCTCTTGTAGATGATAGCACCTTGGGTGATGTCTTCACACATGATTCCTTCCTATACTACCTCTTTGCCTATGATGATAACCATGTTATTTTTGAATTGGTATTATGTAGAGGTAGTAAGTTTGGTGGCTGGTTTCCTTGCTTGAATGATGATGATTGTGAGTTTGGAAGCCTAGTAAAAGGAGTGGGTCACCTCGGATTAACCCCTTGTCTTCTACTCCCATTTGACCCCAAAATAATTGTGAGTTGTGGAAGGTGTAGTTTCGGTTCATGCTCAATTCCTTTTGATTTTTATGCCATCCACTTCTTTATTCCCTTTTATGTAAAGCTTTCCTTGTCAAATTTCAAAGATGGGTGTATGTCAAGTGTGAGCAACCATGGGTTGATGATATAAGTGTGGTACTAATACTAACCCTCCTACCAAGAGGATTGTGTGCTTGTTTTTCTCTTTCTTTGGTTTTGCAAGATCTGAATTTGAGGACTAATTCCTTTAAAGATGAAGAGGATGATACAAGCATGAGGAGCACCAAGAACACGAGATATTGTCTAAGGTTCAAGC
>NW_025882339.1:0-4808 GCF_002878395.1 Capsicum annuum
CTTATATACGTTCAACACATTCATATTTCTACCCAATGATAGTTATGATCAAAAAATTATACAAAGAAATTCGTAAAATAATTTATAGTATCACAATTGTAATTGAATGTAAGACCTAAAACAATTTTAGACCCCCGTTATACCATTAAACTTAGATTTTTTTTTTTCATGTCAATGAAAATTCAAGAACTCAAATACGATAACAAAAAAATATTTTTAATCAGTTGTGTTAAATGGGTGAAAATACTACGTAGGATACATATGTACATATTGCTGATATACATGATTTATACATGATCGATACATTACATATACATGCGGTCATTTTTTATTGTACAATATCGATACATACATTATATGTCATATACACACATTTATACACCATTATACAATATCAATGTGTTACATAATTTTTTTTGTACAATGTATATTCATTGTATAAACAACATATATAGATGCATATACATATCTGATACACAGCTATGCATCATACATACAATTATACACTACTATACAAATAGTGTTCCAATTAAAGTTCTCCTGCCAAATAACCATCAAAATTAGTTGAGTCTATCAATCATCTATATCTAATATAGATTTTTTATTTTTTTTTACTAATAAACCATCGAAATTACATGTAAAAAGATTCAATAAATTGACAATTACATATTCAAATGCTCATACCTACATATAAGCATCGATGACGAAATCGACTAATGGCAGAGCGTTCTTCAGCAAGAATAGCTTGAATTCATAGGGCGCAAAAAATCCGACCTTTACCTTTTAAAGGTAAGAAATTTCTTTTTGAAAAATCCTCAAAGAAAAAAAAAATACTAACTATTTGTTTGGGCCTGGGTCGTTGGACTTCGTTCACTCGGGTTAATGAATAGCCCATGTGTGTTTTCATTGTCAATTGGGCTTCATTTATTTGGGTTAATGAATAGCTCATGTATGCATTGATTGTCAAGTGGGCTTCATTCATTTGGGTTAATGAATAACCATGTATGTTTTCATTGTCAATTGGGCTATTGGGCTTCATTTATTTGGGTTAATGAATAGCCCATGTATGTTTTCATTGTCAATTGGACTTCATTCATTTGGGTTAATGAATAGCCCATGTATGTTTTCATTGTCAAATGGGCTTTATTCATTTGGGTTAACTAGTTGAATTACTTTGATTATTTAAGATTAGACGATTTTGTTTATTGCGGAAATTTTTAATGAAGTGCGAAGAGAAAGAGTTTCGTGAGAAGAAAAGAAAGCTTCTGGATCAGAAAAAGTACAATAATATTTGTTTACTTTCCTAATCATTTATTCTGACAATTTTTAAATTGTTGGGCCTTTTTGAGTTTGGGACATACTATACCATTTTATTCTTAAATATACATGTTTACATACATAAAATTTTAAAATTTGATTAAATTTTACTCACTATTTATCATTTTATATAAAGTATTTTAAATATGTATTAAATTTTAAAATTAATTGTTATGATTTATTTTTAAATTAGATTATATAATTTCCATTATTATAAATCATCTTATTATAATTACATTTTATATAAAGTACAAATATATAAAATTCTAAGAAAAATAATTCTTCGTAAAAACAATGTTATTTTAGAAGTAAGAAATAGGTAAGTATAATGACTAAATTCCTCTTTAATCAACTAAACTTTTTTATCTTGAAATTTTGCGTTGTTTTCTTTATGCACACACAATTAGTATATTTTCAATATACACTTATTCTTAAAATCAGCATGTTTTTTATAGAAGTTGGTATAAGGTATGTTAAAATCTACTTTATCGGGGATACGAGTTGTTGTTTGTTGATTTTTTTTTTTTTTCTAATCTTATATTGCATGAGAAAGGTTCAAGGGGTGGGGGGGGGGGGGGGGGGGGGGAACATCAAAGGGGGGAGAAGGAAACCCTTTTTTATTTATATTTTTTGATTTCACGGTGCAAGGCTTCGTGTTTGGCGCAAAAAAAAAAATCTTACCTTTTCCTTTTAAAGGTAAGACTTTTTTTTCTTTTTTTGAAAAATCCTCAAAAGAAAAATATTTATTACTTCACCGTAACTATTTGTTTGTGTTTGGGTTGTCAGTTGGGCTTCATTAATTTGGGTTAATGAATAGTCCATGTATATTTTCATTGTCAATTGGGCTTCATTAATTTGGGTCAATGAATAGCCCATGTATATTTTCATTGTCAATCGGACTTCATTTATTTGAGTTAATAAATAGCCCATGTATGTTTCATTGTCGAAACATGGGAATTTGATCCAACGGATCCTGAGAGTCCGTTCCTATATATCTCAAATTTCATATTTTATTCTAGGAGGAAAGAACAAAAATAACATTTCACTTTAAAATAATTTCATCATAATAATCACTTAAAACTAGTTACCTACATCCGCTTCGATATAGACTTCGTCTCCTTCTTCATTTTTGCTTAAAGTTTTTATTGTTTAATTTTTTTAAAAAATATTATCTATTTTTCTAATGAAAAAAGTTATTCAGTTTGGTATAGGAACTGTATGTGTATGTGTAGGTTATCTCTCTTTTCAAAAAGTGTATCAATGTGGTATAAACGTTATATCAATTTGATATAGAAATTGTATATGCATGCATAGTTTCCGTCTCTTTTGAAAAGTCTATCAATGCGGTATAAGTGTTGTAGCAATTTGGTGTAAAAATTGTATATGCAGAAAAAGGACAAAGTAACCCAATAACTATTACGGAAAAGGGCCTAAAATGCCCTTTAACTATGTAAAATGGTACAAAAATGTCCTTCGTCTATCTATTGAGAATGTCCTTTCCGTCAACCTATTAGTCCTAAAATACCCTTCACACTTATCTGTTGGGCCTAAAATGTTCTTCTCATCTACCTATTGAGCCTATTTTGTCCTTTTACTTAGGCAAATTATAAGAAAAGATATCCATAAAACTTAATTACATAAATAATAGTACTTTTTCGATATTACAAAAATAAAAGTTTTTTTTTCATAAGCCATTTAAAAAAATCAAAAAAGATAATTATAATTTTTAATTTGATGCAATAACTAATTATCAATTCACCTTAATTTAAGAGATATATTTTCAATCTTCAAATTAAAAATGGAAAAGATAATCCCTGCTTCCATGCTTTCAAAAAATTTTCTCTCTTATATTCAAAATTTAAATATTTTTAAATAAACTAAGTATTTCATTATTTGCTCGTGTATGTTTCATTTTATTTTCATGCATGTTAATCATCTAGTATTATTCATTATTGTGTATTTTAAATTCTAATGTAATGGGTTAACCATAATTTTTTATGAATAAATATTTATGAAATAAAAATCATTATGTTGGAAGTACAGATATATCATATATTTTTGTTGTATAAATATAATTAATGTCAAAATCAGACTATTATTATATTTTTGATATAATTTTTGCACCATTTGATATAATATCAAATGGTGTTTGATATTATATCAAATAGTGCAAATGGTGTTTGATATTATATCAAATGGTGCAAAAATTATATAAAAAATATCATGAATATTTATCTCATAAATTATATATAAAATATAATAATAATAATCTGATTTTTACATTAATTATATTTATACAGTAAAAATATGTGATATATCTGAACTTCCAACAAAATGATTTTTATTCCATAAATATTTATTCATAAAAAGTTATGGTTTCTCCATTACATTAGAATTAAAAATACACAATAATGAAATAATACTAGATAATTAACATACATGAAAATAAAATGAAACATACACGAACAAATAATAAAATACTTAGTTTATTTAAAAATATATGAATTTTGAATATAAGAGAGAAAAATATTTGAAAGCAAGGATTATTTTTTCTACTTTTAATTTGAAGATTGAAAATATATCTCTGGTGAATTGATAATTAGTTATTGCATTAAATTAAGAATTATAATTATCTTTTTTGATTTCTTAAAATGGCTATATATAAATAAAAAAAAGCTTTTTTTTTTTAATATCGAAAAAGTATTATTATTTATGTAATTAAGTTTTATGGATGACCTTTTCATATAATTTGCCTAAGTAAAAAGGCAAAATAGGCCCAATAGGCAGATGATAAGGGTATTTTAGACCCAATAGATAGGTGAGAATTACATTTTAGATCCAATGGGTAGACGGAAAGAGAATTTTAGGCCCAATAGATAGACGAAGGACATTTTTACATCATTTTACATAATTGTAGGACATTTTAGCCCTTTTTCGTAACTATTAAAGGGTATTAATTTGACTGACTGACCATAATGTGACGAATTGAATGTACTCAATCAGTGACGGAGCCAAAATTTTCACTAAGGGATTTATAATAAAAAAAAGTAAGTATACGAGCTAACCAAAAGGGGTTCAAAATCAATCATACATACATAAAAAATAATTTAACCATATATAAAAGTAAAAACTTTTGCCGAATGAAATTTGGATGAACCCCCTTTACCCACCCCCTATAGAAGGAACACTGAAAGATAAAAAAACATAGTTTCTTTTCATGATATAAACAGCTTGTATTCAAAATATGTCTGTTTAACTAATTCAAATTCACAGTGTGTGACTATTCAAGGTGGAAGTACTCTATATATGAATTTTTTCATAAACTCAAAATTGAACCCCAGTTAAGAGGGAGTGGAAAGATCTCATTCATCACGACATACTCTCAGTGGAAAAGCACAATATTTTTCTCTGATGAAATAATTTGGTATTCGAAATCTTTTGGTCCGATTTATCTAGAAACATTTTATGATGAACTTAGGGGAAGTTCCAAC
>NW_025882340.1:0-1931 GCF_002878395.1 Capsicum annuum
ATCTTGAATTGGCTTTTTGGACTCATGATGTCTATAAGTACAATGTGCTCTTCTCTTATTCACTAAAAGGTATTTTTATCTTTTCAATCCGCCCTTTTGAGTTTACAATCTGTGCTCTGAAAATTCTAAACTTTATAACAACAAATCAAGCTATTGTTTTATTAAAATCCTGCTACTGAAAAAAAATCTCGATAGAAAAAGAAGCATAAATATATCAACAGATATGACAATAGTGAAGGAAAATTTACCGTCAACATGGTGCAACTGCTCCTTCAAAAATTTTGTGCAATGGTAATTTTTGAAACCCTTACTAGATTTTCTGATGGAATATAGTGACCGATAGAAAATGATCTGATAATATACCGAGCTCTCGTAGAGTTACATGAGATGGACTCTGTTCAAAGATATCCAAGTGACAAACTGCAATTGCTTTCACTCAATTATCATCACCACCTAATGAAACCTTGAACACCTTACTCTTGCTAATTGTGCAATGACACTTAACGCAAAAGCTAGCTTTTTCTTATGTCTGATGATGCCCGATCTAATATTTTAGATGGTCAATTTTTTGCTATTTTAATCTGCATATGTACAGCTTCAATCTTATAGAAACTTTTCTTCTTTTGAGGATGAGCATGGTTAATCAATATCAACATGGCATGCAATATGCGTCGTTTGACACGTGTTATTCGAAGATGTTGGTTACTATTAGATTAGATTTTATGAGCTGCACTTTTTAGTGCTTTTGTTCTTTTTCATGTAGCAACATCTTTTTTAGATATTGGAGTTGAGTAAATATTTAGTACGTCAGTTTAAGTACTTATACTTTGTAAAATACATTTATGTATTACATTCTCAAAATCTTTAAAAGAATGTGAATTGTTGTCTATGTAGAAATTATACGTAAGTTATTGTTAAAGTTATACAAAATAATAATGTTCATAATACATAACTTAAATAGAATATAACTCGCAAAAAATAATGTTATGGCCATAATATTAATTGTTGCTAAAGATCTTTATAACAAATTACTAACTACCCTTCCTATCAATTCTTTTGCAACAATTAATATCATTGGGAAAAAAAAATTGCAACAATAATTTTTGTTGCTAAATATTTTCATATGCCACAACTAGGGGTGGGCGTTTGGTACTTTGGTTCGGATTTGATTTTTTTATTTCTATTTTTTTGATTTTCGGTTATGAAATTAGGTGTACAAAAAATCGAACCGAATTAGTTCGGTTCGGTTCGGTTCGGTTTATTAATATTTTGATTTGATTTTATTCAATTTAAAATTTTTGGTTTTTTGATTTTGGTTCTATTTAATGGGCTAAATTATATTTGTAAATCGAACTAGTTTAACTTTCTTACGTTAAAGAAAAGTCAATATAAACTTGTAAAGTTTTCAAGGTGACAAATAAGAATAATCACCTTCAATGCAAAAATCAGATTGAGGACTATATATTAACTTTCGGTTGCAAAAATTAATGAAAAAAGTAACTTTCAATTTCGATTGCTGAATGTATTTGGATTTGGGGGCTTTGGGTTGTAGGCAGTTAGTGGGTTGTAGCTAAAGCCTAGTAGCTTATGGGATTATATATTATAAATATTAAATAATAAATATATATTATATATATTAATATATATATATATATATATATATATATTATAATTATAAAAAATATACTAAAACTTTGATTTATTTCGGTTTAAATCGAAAATCGAATTATGTCAATCTAAAAACCAAAAATCGAACCAAAATATTGAATTTATAAAAAAAATAAATTAAAACCGAACTGAAAAACCAAAAAATCGAAACCGAAAAATCGAAATAATTCGGTTTCGGTATTTTAATTTTTCAGTATTTATGCCCACCCCTAGCCCATAGCTACGTGAGCTTTTACCAACAAAATATGACATTTGACAACAAA
>NW_025882341.1:0-1183 GCF_002878395.1 Capsicum annuum
AAAGCTGTTTTCTAAGGCTGTTAAAAGTAATGGCATGGATGAGCCAGTTTTTTAATGTTGATGGCATGAATAAGCCCAACATTTAACGAATGACATAAATGAGTCATTTCTGATAATTCAGTAGCATATTTGAGCCTTTTCCCAAAATAAAATAAAAAGTAAAGGGGAGAGGGGCGATGCAAAAGAATCAGTCATACTTAAATATTTTGTTAATTGTAATTAATATATCATTCATAACTTGGTGAAATGAACTGGTGCATAAAGAAAGAACAAGTTACCTGCTTGTTTTGTGTGATCTGTCAATTTCAAAATTGAGTCTCTAAAGCTGTAAGGGGAACAAAAACATACTTTCAGTCTCAATATTGAAATCTCAAGTAGTTGTTCCTTGATAAAACAAAGCCAAAAATTGAAAAATTGAATATACATTACATGCAAAAGAAAGTTCTTTTTTTTTTGGAGAATGGTGAGATAAGATGCAAAGAAAAACAAAGGAACCACAAAAATGGTTTTAAGTATTTTGAGAAGATAAATGATTCTATCTTCAAATCAAATATTTAACAACTATATTTTACCTTTTGAATGCTAAGAGTAATTTGCAAACAAAAATGATCTGTGATTTCTCTCCCTCTCTCTTTTGCTAGTGCTCTTACTTGTAATTGGTACAACAATGTTTGCTACTATTATTAACTACAATATACAGCTGACTGACTTTTCATCCAACAAGAAGAAAAAGACTTCATGATAGAGTGTTTTTTTTTTTTTTTTTTTACTATTCATCACTTAATTGAATAATTGAGGCAAGAGAGGAAGGGTACTTGTTGGGTGTAATAAGAGGGGGACCCAAGTGAGGGACAGAAGAATGGTATATGAAAGGGGTGTGTGTGATACAAGAATGACCAAGAACACAAGAAAACATACACCAAAATCAGTCCACAAGTTCAAAGGAACCGAGGCCTATCTTGGTGACCACTCTCGGATTCAAGAACACAAGAAACAACAAGATAATGAGATGTTTTGACACTAAAAACAGCAACAAAACATGAAGAACAAGTAGAACACAAAGTCACAAGATTCAGATTCAACAACAAGAAGAAGAACACAAGATTACAACACAAACTCTAAACAAGATTACAATGAAAGTAAAAAGGATAGATAGATAGACCACATGAAGGAATAATCTTAA
>NW_025882342.1:0-1114 GCF_002878395.1 Capsicum annuum
AGGCAGTTATGTTCAACAAGATAATAATTTTCGTGTAACGTTGAAAACGATGCACGGGAAATTTCAACATATTGGTAACAAACTTCAACTGGAAGATCCATTCTTTGCCACACAAATTAAGATGCATTGGAAAGATTCTCTTCATTAGGGACTCCTACATTCACAGAAGATTGGTATTTAAGAGAAATTTTTTACAAATTGGTAAAAAGGAACAGAACCAAGACTAGAAAACCAAATGAAAATTAAAATAACTTCCTGCTCCATCCTTCTTTATTTTAGTGCAATAATTTCATTGGTTACACGATCATGATCCTTGTACATTACACCATGTTGGGTTCGAAATCAAGAGGGCGTCATGCGGAAGCTTAAAGTTTGCAAATCAATGGTGATAATTCATATGACAAATAAAACATATATTAAAAAGATACATTATTAATATTATTCGGTCAGACGACCTACATATTAAAAACAATATTGAAAAAATAAAACATATGGAAAAACATAAACCTATGCGATAAATCTCTCCCTAAACCAGACTCTTTTAACGACTACATTGTGGATGCTACTGTGTTATGGAATGAGAAGGGGGCATCTATTTATCGAGTTCGAAAACCTTTGCTCTAAGAAAGTGGTTTTCCAAATATGAAAAACTTTTCCCTTTCAGGAAAAGTAAAAGTATTTATGGTTACTTTTATTTTCCTTCTAAGAAAAAGTAAAACTTAATTTTGATAAGAAAATCAGGGCAAAAACTCTAACAAATCTCCCCTTTTTGGCTTGATTTTCTTTCTAATATCCACCTTCTTCAGATCTTTGGCCCTTGTGTTTCACATAGTCTTCACCACTGTTGTTTGCCATGTTTAAAAATGGAGCTTGGGTTAAAAGTATATGAGCAATTTTCGGGTTAAAAAATATTGGAGTCCTTTTACAGGGCTAAAAGTAAACTTTATTTTCAAATATGTGACAGCAGGATTGTTGAAAATATAATTGAAAATCATCTCCACATGTATCTTTTGGACATATATCTTTATTATCATCAAATTGGTTGCAACTTTGACCTTAAAGTATCCTCAATTGAACCATCAGATCTTTGAACCATAGGCTTTGATACCACTTG
>NW_025882343.1:0-2994 GCF_002878395.1 Capsicum annuum
GTAATAATTGGGGAGAAAATAATGAAATGTTGGAAATAGAGGGATTATCATGGCAAGAAAAGATGTCTGAGGAGCTTTTATTTTCACCAACTCCTAGGTTTGGCAGTTGTTACAGTTGGGATGACGTGAAAAGTGATGTGGAAGTTTCTCTCTGGAGTTATAACATTTGATTATATATGCTGCTCGAACTCGGGTTTGGGAATCTGATATGACTGCAGGCAGATATATATAGGTTGGACTCGAATTTGGATATCTAATATGACTGTGCGCGCAGATATATATCATAGGTTGGCCACTTCATTATATAACTTTTAGGATTCGAGATTATGGATCTGAGTCATGTGGATATGGGTGCTGAGATACGAAACCAATAAACTAATGTATGTTATGATATATATGAAGTATATATTTCGATTGATTAATGTTAATAAAATTTAATTCTTTATATGCAAGCCTTACTTCTGCGTACCTTTGTACAAGTTTACATTTAAATTTAGTGTAAATAATCTATCCTTTTCATGTTATAATCTTCTTATATAAACATGCTGTCAATATCAATATAAAGATCCATTTAGAAAAATCTAATTAAATTATTGCAAATTAATCTCCACCATGAAACTTTATAGTATGGACCTCTTATCTTCATGCATATTTATATCTTCATCTTGGATTTTAGTATTTTTTTGGACTTTAATATATTTTGCTTTTAAAATATATATTAGTATGTGTCTTCATCTTTACATGGTTAACTTAATTTACGTATTAAGCATTATATAATAACACACAAAAAGAATTTCAAAATTTAAATTGAAAGCGGCAATGCCACTGCCTATAACTCAACAATAAACCTCGTATATTTCCACTTAATAGAGTGTATATTATCTGTGCTTCTACTTTTATGAAGTAGAGAAGCAGCTCACGAACGATAACGGCTATGCCACTGAGTGCCTATTATATCAAAAAAAAAAAAAAAAATGTTCACGTACTTTATCATAAAGAAAAATAGAAAATTAAGCCCCCCACGTCAAAAACATGTAAGAAATACAGTTAAATAATTAAATAAATTAATTAAAAAAATATGATATGATGTCAGACAAATTTGTCACTTAGAAGTTAGAAGTATGAGAAAGTGTGTAGCACCCGTGTGTATGTGCCGCAAAAACTAGTCAGTTTCTTTCTCATTGACCCAAACTGAAATTTTTGACTTTTCGCGTTTTATTTCACTTAATTTAATTTATTTTTAAAAATTAAATAATAATATTATAATATTTTAAATTTAAAATTAAATATTTAAGGAACTGAATGAAAGTCGTATGGTGCCTATAAATTTTTTTTCTTTTTGTTTCTCATTTAATATTTATTCTTATTGAAATTATTAATTTGAACTCATAAAATAAATTAGATTAATTTAAATTTACTTGATTGCAATCTGTTGAGTCTATTCGAAAGAGACGCTCTAAAAAAAAAAGCTTTTCATACTCCGAACTCTACATTCTAAATTGCTAACTATGAAAATTTTTTCTCCACTGCATTATATTATTTGATGATAATCGTGTGTCCTCATAGACGTGAGTCAACTTTATAAGCAGGGGCAGCACAATCCTTACGGAGAAAAGGCGACCGTCTAAGGCCTCAAAATTTGAGGGACCTCATTTTTTTAGTTATAATAAATTACAAATTTTAAGAAATATATTAAATACTATTTATAGAAAAAAGAAATTTTTTATATAAAAAAATTTAGGAGTTTGATATAGTAAAAACTTTTTAATGCATTAAGTATATTATTAATTAAAAAAAATTATTAAATATGATTATATAATTTTAAAAATAGATTTTATAAAAATAATTGTCTTTTCGTAAAATCGTAAGACCTCTGTTTGATTTTTATCGTAGGCCACGAATTTATTTGAACCACCGTCCCTGTTTATAAGCTCCAAAATATTAGTGGCAGAATTCAGTTCAAAATTCTCCATTTCCATTTAATAGTTGATGCATATGTCATCTTTCTTTTTTATTCTTTTGTTTCTTTATTTCAAGAAAAAAAAATAGAAAATAGCAAATCAATATAATTGTTATCGTCATTATCGAATGTTTACACTTATTCTATACACAATTAAAGTGATTTAAAACCCCATAAAGAACAAGAAGAGTGAAAATTGACTTTTGTTCTAGTAGTATCATAACTTTTAGCAGCCAAAATATATATATATATTATATTATATTATATTATATACGTGTTCGTGTGTATATCATAGCCACGTGTTATTATCTTGTGTTACTTAATTCACAATCCAATTATATCCGCAAAGTCTATAAATACAACTTTCATTCTTTCACAAAAGTCATAGCCCTTCACTCACGACAAAGTTTGAATATTATTGACTATTACAATAGTCGCGACTATTTATAAAAAGATGAATAATAATAATAACAACTCAATTTTTGTGCTTTTCTGATTCTAGTACGGCAAATCTAGAGAGTGATCATTCGCAAGAAACATAATCATCGTCTTCAGAAAAATCTGGAGGAGGATTACTACTAGCTGCGGACCGACCCAAGAAGCGTGCAGGGAGAAAGAAGTTCAAGGAAACTCGCCACTCGATTTATAGGGGAGTGAGGAGGAGGAATAATAATAAGTGGGTTTGCGAGATACGTGAACCTAGTGAACAGAAAAAAATATGGCTAGGGACTTACCCTACTCCTGAAATGGCGGCTCGAGCTCATGATGTTGTTGCATTGGCACTTAGAGGTAATTTAGCCACACTGAATTTCGAAGACTCTAGTTGGAGTTTGTTAGTGCCTGTATCGAAAGATCCTAAAGAATTACGTCAGACTGCTATAAAAACGGCTAACGAATTCCATCAGGATTCTTATAAGTCAGTTGGGATCGACTATATGAATCAGGAAATTGATTCTAATGATGTTGTTGTTGGTGGGGCTAGTGAAAGTGACAAATATAACATACAAAATATGGACATTTTATGTTGTAATAAT
>NW_025882344.1:0-2392 GCF_002878395.1 Capsicum annuum
TAGCTATTACCTAATAATAGTTACAAAAATTTAAATTCTATAGCTATTTATATATTCGTAATATCTCTTAGCGACAAAAATTAAACTAATAAAGCTAATTTCTCATTCTTGCTACAATTACTAACAATCGTGACAATAATTGTCTAAATAGCTACAACTTTGTTGCCATAGTAAAATTTTGTAGCTAGTCATAAGTTTTTGTGACACAAAAAATTATTGTAGCAATAGTAACTTTTTAGTCATAATAAACTATTTCAAATAAAATATTATAGCTAAATTAAATATTTTGCTTTAAGTTATAAAAAATTGTGGCAATAGTTAAATGATATAGCCATGTCTTTTTTGCTATAATAAAAACTAGTAGCTAACTATTATTTTTTGCTAGCAATTAAAATTTATTGTTGTAATTAATAACCTTTTAGCCACAATAATAATTTGAAATAAAATATTGTAGCTAAATAAATCTTTTTTACTTCAAGTTATAAAAGAAATTATTGCAATAGCTAAATAATATAGTCATAAGTTTTTTGATATGATAAAGTTTCGTGGCTAAAATTATTAGTTGTTACCATCTGTTGGAACTTGTTGTAGCAATGATGACCTTTTAATCATGAAAAGTGATATTTAAAACAAAAAAAGCAGTGAAATAAATAATTTTTTATTTTGAATATTAAGAAATTATGGAAAATCGACTTAATATAATTGATAACCTTCTAGCCACAAAATATTTTAAATTATATATTGTAGCTAAATAAATTGTTTTGCTTCAAGTTATAAAAGAAATTGTTGTAATAACTAAGGGTTTGTTTGGAAAGTTACCTAATAATTTGAATTGGTGTAAGTAGCAGCCTAGTAATTAAGCCGACATATTTGTTTATCATAGTATAATTACAAGTGTATTATTTAGTTGCACAAGCATAATCACATGGTTATAATAAATTTTTCAAATAAAAGTTAATTATCAAAAATTAAAAATCACTAATATTTAAAAATAAGTGAAATTTTAAAGGATATTAACTTAGGTATTTAAGATATATATTATCTTATAAAATAATATTAATTAACAAACTAATATATATATTTAACTAATATTATATAAAAAAAACTAATATATATTTTTAAATTAATAAATTTTAATAGATTAATCATAAAAAATAAAAGTACATAATTTTTAAGATCATGAAATGCATGTTTGACAAAAATATTAATATTATAAATATAATGTAATAAATTATCAAACATCTGACAAAAAGATAATCTATAAATTCTATTTACTAAAACAATGTGAAATATCAAGTCAATAATACTAAGCAAATTAATTAGAACCAAAACATATAATATAAGTTCAATCTTCAAACTGAAAAAAGTTAACATAAAACACTTACGTAAAATTTTAACATAATGTACATAAATATAATTCAAAAAAAATAGGAAAACGTAAGTGTATAATCTTATTTGACAATGAATTCTACTTTAATCTAAAAATTATAATAGTAACACAATTATACTAAATGAAAATAAATAATAAATAATAAGAACAATTTCATAACTTCGTCAGAAGAAGTAAATGTTGAGAAATGAGAAATAAGGAAATGAAATATAAATACTGTAAAATAAAACATATATTTTTAAAAAGTAGTATAATAATAAAAATAAAATTTAAAATAATGGAAATCAAAAGTAATAAAAATGAACATAAATTAAAATAAAAATAGAAAGATAAAATTTAAAATTAACCTTGTAATTATACCATGTAATTATCTACAATTCACATATCCTCCATGAAAATTGAAGAGTGTAATTATCCCATGCCAATTACGCTCAATTATCTGCTAATCAAGTAACCTAGTCACCTAAACATGTCAAACGGTGTAATTACACTCAATTACACCAAATTCAATTTTTAGGGTGATTTTTCAAACAAGCCTTAAACGATAAAGTCATATATTTTTTTTATACGACGAAGTTCGTGGATAAAATTATTAACTTTTGCCATGTGTTGAAACTTCTTGTAGCAATAATGACCCTTTAGTCATGAAAAGTATTATTTAAAATAAAAGATTGCAACGAAATAAATATTTTTGTTTGGATATCAAAACAATTATGGCAATAATTGAATTAATAATAACTATATAGTAATATATAGTAATAAGTTTCATGAAAAAATAATTTAGTATTATTATTGTAATAATTTTTTTAGCTATAATTATTTTTTATTTCGAGTTGAAATTTGTTGCAG
Organism: Capsicum annuum; assembly: GCF_002878395.1. Lineage (NCBI taxonomy): Eukaryota > Viridiplantae > Streptophyta > Magnoliopsida > Solanales > Solanaceae > Capsicum > Capsicum annuum. The sequence continues at coordinate 2,240 of NW_025882344.1, forward strand.
CAATACTAATCTTGTATATTTAGAGTTATGGATCATTCAATTCGATTTAATTTTAAATGATTGCTTGTCAATTTCAAATATAATATAAATAAACAGGTGATTGTATCTACTTAATGTTAATTAATTAATTATATCAAACTTAAATATAACTTC
>NW_025882345.1:0-1005 GCF_002878395.1 Capsicum annuum
TATCAACTCTTTTATTGAGAATGGTACCTGGAACTTTGAAAAGTTAAGTACGGTTATTCCTAATTACATTGTGGACCTGATTTCTAATGTTGTAATTGGTAACTACAATGAACTTGACTACCCCATAAGGAATCCCTCTAAGAATGGTATATTCACTAAAAATTCTGCCTGGCTGATTGTTAGGAATCAAAGCCCCAAAAATGATTTCCTGAATAATCTTTGGCATAATAGAGTTCCTTTTAAAATCTCTTTTCTGGCATGGAGGATATTTAAAAAGAGATTACCTTTTAATGACATCATCATTAAATTCAATATTAACACACAAAGTGATTGTTTTTGTTGTAGGATTGTATAAAATGATACTTTGCATCATGTTTTTGGCAAGGTGACGCAGCAAAGCACATATGGAATAGCATGGGAAATCCCTTTGGAATTCAACATGAAAATCAACCAATTGTTGACATCTTTAACACTTGGTGGAGTGTAAGACCAGAAAATGATATCCATAAAATTTTATTGAAGATCCCTCCTAGTATCATTTGTTGGGAAATTTGGAAACAATGGTGTTCTTGTAAATTTGGAGGCCAATGACACTTCTGCTACAGTAAGATGATTTATCAAGCTTTTGGTCTTATCAAATCTGTATTGATGAAATATTTTAAAGACTTGCAAGACATCAATCTCTGGCCAACTCTGTGTCTCACAATAAAGAAGCTCAGGCCATTTCATAAGTTACATCAGGTTACTTGGAGCTTCCCACAAGCTGACTGTATTAAAAATCAATACAGACGGTAGTTACTTACATGAAAGTGGTAAGGCTGGTATTGGTGGAATTGTATGAAATAGTCGAGGTGATATGGTTATGGTATTTTCCATTTCGTTCAGCTGTAGTAGCAGTAATATGGCAGAGGCGTTGTGAATATCAAGGATACACTAATTTCACTCTCGAACTAGACTCCACAATCATAACCAACAAGCTGAACAACAATCTTGTCACTAATATGA
>NW_025882346.1:0-1374 GCF_002878395.1 Capsicum annuum
TATATAAAAAACACTGTCTTCTTTTTATGGATTATAGGTATTTTTTTTCTAAATATTAATATGTATATTATACACATATGAATATTCAATTATATTATGTATTTTTTCAAATAGTATATACATATGATTATACAGCTGGTAATATGCATTTTAATGCTAATATGTGTATTTATATATACATATGAATATACAGTTTGTAGTATGTATAACACAGGATGTGTTAAATACATATTCTACTTATACAGTTGTGTTTTAATAAAGAAATACATATGCAATATATACAGTATTTTTACATTTATATTATTTATTTTTTCAATTCATGATATGTATAATTATATATACATATGTTGTGCAATTAAATAGTTTAATATTGTTCGTGATATTTTTTTAATATTTTTTGAACTTGCAGAAAAAAGACAAGGACAATGAAGTTGACAATCCACCAATGGGTGAAGCTGTCGAGACGACACTACACCATGAATTCAGTTCAAATTTTGTGCATGATTTGTATAAGAATTCTAAAGACACATTGGCAAGTTAATTGTTTACATTCGTATGTATTTTATTTATACAATGTGAATTTATTTTTACATATAAGAATTATACATGTGCTACAGGTTACTGAAGAGATCAATGGGAATCAAAGCGCTAGTTTGATAGAGGTGTATAATGAGGATAAAGATGATGCTCCGGTAAATAGTTCATTTTATTTCTTTCATGCTTTTTATATAGTAGAATAATAATATTTTAATACTCTTGACTTTATTGTTTATGAAAGGATAAAAATGATATGGATCAGCATGAAGCAAGAGATATATGTGAATCACCGGTATGCTAAATATATCTATGATGTTTTTTAGTTAAAAACATCTGATGTTGTTTTTTTAATTTGTATTAACATGGTTTGTAGAACACAAAATTGGTTGATGATAATATCTGCGAAGCACATATATCAGATTCTCAATTCTCATTTCCAGATGAGGTGCTTAGAAGCATTAATCTTGATTTCATCAAATCCAATTTGGCAGTTGAAGATAAGTCTATGGTATTTGCATTCTAAGTCTTCATTTATTTTCATAAGCTTTCAGATTAATAAAATATTTCTACATTATATAGAAAAAAGGAGTTGCTGCAGAAACGACTGTGAATACTTCAGCAGAAGATGAGTCCAAGGTATACTGAAAATGTGTATTGTCTGCGTTTTTTTCTTTTGCTTTAAAATTATTTTAACAAGAATTTTACATTTATTATATAAAACATAAATTATCTTTCATAAATGGATGAAAATAAATTAACAAAAGATCAGTTTAATGTAGCATTGTCTTTGTTTGATTATTTTGCTACTTTGCAACATTATAACATTTTTATACATTT
>NW_025882347.1:0-2671 GCF_002878395.1 Capsicum annuum
ATGTGAAGAGGAAGAAAGAAGATTGAATAGGAGATTGGTTATAGCATTTTTGGATCTTAAACTTGTAAAGATGAATGCGATTTTAAGTGGCTATCTAGTCACTCTATAAGTTTGTATGTCTTATGTTACAAAATATGTCAAGTTTAATTTGGCTATCAAGTAATTAATCAAAAAATTTATCTATACTGATTTAACTTAGTAAATATAAGCTCGGATAACTATCATGTGGCTTGGACAGATGAAAAAAGTGAAAATTTATCGAAGTGCAGTCAGACTGTTCAATGAAACTCAAACTTTGCGAGCTAGTAATCACTAACCCCATAGGCCGATTCCACTTTTTGATGTCCAGACTCGTGATAAACCATCTTGAAGTTTGACACCTTAACTGAGAAATTAATTAAAGATATAAATTTTGCAGCATATTACTTACCACATATGTAAAACCTCATCTGTGAATGTTCAGATAAGTAATTTGCTAAACCTAAAGCCAATTCAAACAGAATTCACCACCAGATTTGACCCCAATATAGGAGAAATTATTCAAAGATGCAAACTTAGTACGAATTTGTATGCAAGTTCATGTAATGTTAAACTTAAATCCTCAACTCCAGCTTTTTGAGAACAAATAAATATTTATCTCAAGATGTCTCCTCCAAGTTTAATTTATCATATTGCAACATCATATCGCATGGTTGATTTGGACCGTCAGAATGCAAGATGACTTGAACAACATGTACACTGTACAGTGGAAACAAATACGTGATGACTTAGAAATGGCATGCACATGGATTAAAAATATGCTAACAGATATGAACCTAAGGAATAAATATGAACCTAAGGAACAAATATGCTATAATTGTTATGAACCTAAGGAACAAATATGCTACTTGTGAAGGAGTGAACCAAATGATGGAGATAATACTTTAAAATAGCAAAATATAAGGCAAGCAAAGGAGTCCATTTTTGTGTTTTGTTGCTATGTCTATCGTTCATACCTCCGATTTTTCGGACAACTCAACCACTTCTTTGTTATTATTTTCAAAGTTTGAATCCGTGACCTCCTGGTCACAATGCGAATAAAGAATTAAACTGTATCAATAAATAATAAATAAGTATAAATAAAGATCCAAAATTATTTTAAAATAACTACAAAAAGAGATAAAGGAAAAAAGGAACCTTGATAATTATAATAATGTGGAATTTGATTTTATCATTATACAATGTAGAAGCAATATTATCCAGAAAGTTAAACTGTGAAACAACTAACATAAAAGTAGAAGAACGATTCAGTTGAAGTCGAAAAGTGAAAATGAATCATTGAAAGTTTCAACAGACCACTTCACTCTCGAATGTATTTTATTTTTCTTATGAGACATCTCTTTCAAATTTGAACAATTTCTCATCTTTTTCACCTACAATTTTTCATTAACTCTCAACAATAGAAGATATCTTTGAAAAATTTGGTCTTGACTCCTCAGAAGCATGATGAACAACAATACAAACGAAAACCCAAAGAGGGATGAACAAAGTAATTTCGAGGCAACTATCAAATAGAGTGAAATTTTTTGGCGATCGTTTCATTTGAGAGAGATTTACTGTTTTGGGGGAATAATTATCAATCAAATCCTCCGAGATGCTTGTTGAATATTTGATTTGTGCCTTTTGGTGTCAAAATTTGAGATATTAAGAAGGAAATTTCAGCAACCACAATGAAAAAATCAAAGACAGAATTCTTTATGTATAGGCAGTAGAGGAATTTTCGTCTAACCAATTGCTATGACTCTCTTTTTTTCTTCATTACCCAATTGCTATGACCTCATTTGTAGTTGTCTGCCTCAAAATTCGTCTCCCCTAAAACTGTAATTGTATATCAAAAATAGTGAAGAAACTGTTAATATGAAGTAGTTACATTCTTGTGAATAATTTGAACAGAACTACTGGAAAGTTAAGCAGTTGCTACAAAAGAGGTCCCAAAAAAGGTGGATGTGTTTAGGTTTCTTTTTGAAATTAATAGTATTACAGAATTATTTATATTAAATTTTTTGTATTAACTTCTCTTTAATTTGATTTTGTTGAACTGAATTTGAAGTTTCAGTTTTTTGTGGGCAGTTTATAGAATTAAATGTTTGTTTTTGAATTAACTTCTCATTCAAATATTTTTAGATGTTTACTTATTCTTTCAAATTTAAGTATTTAATTTAAATAAAATTTAAAAGTAAAGATAATGCCATGGATATTTTAAAGTCTTCCACTCGGACGAATAAAAATCTACCACTTGGACGAATTAAAATCTGACATTTGGGTCTATGAGAGGGCTTCATCTTCTGTTATTAATAATATATATAGATGAGAGGGCTTCATCTTCTGTTATTAATAGTATATAGATATAGATAGTCACAAAGATTACCATTTATTTAAGATTTTTTACAGGATTTTTTTTTTTTTTTTTGAAATCTTATATGTTCACAATCATTCTATCTTTGGGCTCTTTTCTATTTCAATTTGATGTAAGTCCACATAGTTTTTCCACAGATCAGACTTATTTTTAAAGGGTGCATCATCAGTGATTTGGAATGTAATTCAAAAATACATTTCTTAATTACTTTGAGATAACCCCAACCTTTACAAATTAATGTGTTATATGTCATATGCTAATTTACCATCAAGTAGA
>NW_025882348.1:0-1512 GCF_002878395.1 Capsicum annuum
AAAGGAACGAGGGGAAGAATCGACGAGGCGAGTGTTCTCGAAGAGAAAATCGTGATGGAAAAGCGTGAGGAGAATTCTCAAGTCAAGATATGCAAAATAAAAAGACTCCCTAGGAGATGGTATTCTTTGTTTTTGGTCTTGATAGATTTTTCTATTGAAGTTATTACGCTGGCTAATTAAATCTCTTCCTAACGCCTTTAGGGGCTATGAAGAGAGCCTAGTTCTAGGCCCTCTTTTAGAAAGAATAAAATGGTACAAAAAGAGGGTTCGGGGGGTATATATACTATACAAATTGATGATGGTTTATCATCATCAGAAAAAAGATCAGTATAGGTCGAGATGAATGGAAGATGCTTCTAGAACTAGTTTTTGATAGGGTCTATCTTATCTCGAAGGAAAGAACAACCAAAGTTAGATCCCCAAAGAATATGGATACAAATCAGTTAGTATTTGACAAAGAACCTAATGAAATTTAACAAGCAATAACAGAAATTAAAGTTTTCCAAAATGGTGTCAACTGGTAATAGAATATAGCTAGATAACTAATGCCACAATATCCAAAATATATGGGATGGAGTTCATGGTACACTAACTTAACCTTCAAGGTTAGATAGTGCTACAGTGAACATCAATCCACTATCTTGCTCAAAATTAGCCTTACGAACTACTAACACTATTATTCGCGTAGCCATTTTTTGTTTGTGCTATTTCATCATAGGCTGTCAGAACTTTCTTCTTAACGCTACGTGGGAAGAGAATTTCTCTATTCAGCCCCCCCGGCTTCAATTACAAACTCTTACTTCTCGGTCTAACTTGGACTAATCCCTTAGCTGGCAAGAAATTCCTACTAACCAGACAGAAAGTAAGTTTCCACTCACTACCAAAACACTGTCGGACCTCTACTATTTTCAGCATAATGAGGTTTTAGTATTTATGAGGGAACCCCCTATCCAGATTCAATCCCAAGGGTCAATCAAGACTTTGAAACTAGTGAAAATAGTCTTCACAGTCTGAGTTCCTGCTTTCAACGAGACTTTCTTAGCTTGTTAAACTTTCTCTCCTTCACCAGGAAAGTTATACAGTAAGCAAGATATTTGATTGATGTTCCTGAATAAGGTTGATCAATGGTAGATGCTTGGAGCTTTCTCTATACCTTAATTGTAATGCCCCGCTCTTAGCTCAGGTTCTTGCTTAATGAGGCGTCCCTTGTTTGCTCTTGGATTAGACTATGCGGCAATCCTTACTGTGGAAGCATACCTTGCCATTCTTCTCCTTCAATGCTAGTGGATAAGTACACTAGGGATGGAATGCTCTTTTATCATGTATGTGGATTACTTGGTCGATTACCTAATTGCACTAGTCTCATAGCCATCTCTTTAGCATCCCGCCATTCGTTCTTGCAGGAAATCTAACTCATTCTAAGTAGAGCTCTTAGAGTCCTACTTAAAGTTAAAGGTAGTTTTTTAGTTAAAGCAAGGAGAGCAGAAACTGAGGGAAAAAAGCCTATGTTCT
>NW_025882349.1:0-2209 GCF_002878395.1 Capsicum annuum
ACTCCCTCCCACCCCAATCGTCTTCTTCAACCCCTCAATCCCCAAGAACCTTTCACCCCCAAATCCAAACAACCCCATCCTCCCTCTTCCCCCTAGCCCCCCACCCACCAAATATCATCTTCTCCAACACTCTTCCTTTCCCCGCCCCCCAAATATCATCTTCCCCAACATTCCTTTCCTAAATATCATCTTCTCCAATACTGAATTTTGCACAATTTCATTTCTCCCCTAATGCAAAGTTAAAATAAGATTATTCTCGATGTAGAGAATGAGTTAATTTTACTCTCATTAATTAATTTTAAAACAAGAAACTTAGAAACAAAGATGATGCAAAGCCCAAACACATGATTGAGATGGCTGTTTCTGGTAAGGTCAAGAAGGTCGTCAATTTTTTTTCGTTTCGCATGTGTATATTGCACTATGTATGAGTGTATTTTTCTGTTCTCTCTTCCACTCTTAGGGTATGTATATGTAAGAAAAATATAATTTTCAATCAAATTAGGAGACACCAGTTGAAATTGAGCCAATTGTGAAAATAAATTCTTCAAGTTAATTTTAGAAAAGTGATGTATTGGGTCAAATTGAGAGACGTTGAATTGGAAAGAAATGAATTTAATAGTATAATCTAATAAAAAATTATTAAAATTTATCATGAGTTTGAGAGATGGTGGAGGAGAAAGAATGATGAAGAAAATAAAGACTTAAAAATGAAGTTGAGGATTGTAAATGGTGGAAATTGCAGAATCTGAAAGGAAAAAAAGTTGGTGGAAAATTATAGTGAGAAAGAGTGAGGAAAGAGGAGAAAGAGATAATGAAATTACAAAAATACCCTTTAAACGCACTTAAAATATGTGTAACACACTCTATGATGAGTTAGCAAAAAGTGTCAAAATGACACACCCGTACGCTGGTTGAGGTGCCTAAAGTGAACAACATTCACTTGAGGTGCCAAAGTGAAAGATTGTGTCAAGTTGAGGGGTCTATCGATGTGTTTGACCTTTTTATTGATGATTGATGAGAAAATTTTTTTCTCTAAAATAAATTTTAAGGTGTTTGATTAGTTAAAAAAAAGATATTGTCCCAAAAATATTTATATATAGTTAATTTAGAATACATGTCTTACACATGTATTTTAACTGAAGACGTTAACAAATCCATAATCTATAATCTATATCTATAATCTATGGGCCCTTTTGCATTGACTTATTTTAAGTGTTTTTAAGCTAAAATGACTTCAAGTGCTTTTGAAGTGTTTGAGTGTATTTAAAAAGTGCTTATAAGCACTTAATTTTAAGCTAAAATGTTAAAAATAAGCCAAAAGTCATAAGTTAGAAATCTTAACTTATAACTTTTGGCATAAAATTCTAAAAATAAGTCAAAATCTATAAGTTAGAATTTTTAGCTTATGACTTATAATGTCAAAAGTCAATTCAAACAATCTATATCTATAATCTATAATCTATATCTCTATCTATATCTATAATCTATATTTATAATATATTAAAAGTGTGAAGACCCTTAGAAAAGTGATTTGAACTTTTTGCCCTTCATTGAAACACCTCGCAATAGACAAAATTGTCTTTTCACTTTTTTTTTTTAAAATAATTATCATTAAATTATTATTCAAATATTTAGGATACAAAAATAAAAATAAGTAAGAATCCCATAACTAAAAGAAATTAAATGTAATGTGGGTAATTTTAGTTAAGAGTCCTACACAACGTTTTAGGAAAAAAAACTATCCAAGAAAAGGAAAAAAAAAAAAAAAGAACCGTGAAGAAAGTTTTCTTATTATAGATCTATGGTAATTTTTTTCCCACCTCCCATATGTTCACTTTTTTTTCATTAAATTATTATTCAAATATTTAGGATACAGAAGTAAAAATAAAAATCCCATAACCAAAAGAAATTAAATGTGATGTGGCTAATTTTAGTTAAGAGTCCTACACAACTTTTTACGAAAAAAAAACTATCCAAGAAAAGGAAAAAAAAAAAGAAAACCGTGAAGAAAGTTGTCTTATTATAGATTTATGGTAATTTTTTTCCCACCTCCCATATGTTCGAGAAAATAGGAACCTTCAAAATATTTACCATCTCCAGTTGTCCAAAAAAGTAGGCACGTCCAAAATATTGCCACTTTTCCTGAACGAAAAAGATTCCTAAGAAAAATAAAGGTTACCTCCAAAATAATATACCAAAAAAAGGTTAG
>NW_025882350.1:0-1173 GCF_002878395.1 Capsicum annuum
TCTATAACATGCAATTTCCTGTATACTAGGTGTGATATGGCCCGTGTCAGCACGGGCCCAACGTGAAGAATATTTTTAGATTAACTATTGTGATTTATATACTTTTTACGTAATTTTTTAAATAATATATATTACACTCCCTGTCTAATTTTGTGTGGTATTGATACAATTTTGAGAGTTAACTAAATTTTTATATATTTTTTTAAAAATATTTTAAATTATTAATTATTGTGATTTATAGTGTTCTTTCTTCTATCTCAATTTATATGGTAGTAATAAACTTTAGGGAGTCAACTAATTTTTTTTACGTCCTTTTAATTATTTTATGTTGCTAATTATTATTATTTATAATATTTTTACGTTATTCTCAAATATATAACAGATTAAAAAGAAATGAAATATAAAACAAAATATCTAAGTGGACAACACAAACAATCATGTTGATATGCTATCTATTTATCATCCTTTATAAGTGAGGTAATAAATCACAAATGTCAATTTAAGTGGCACAATGCTTAGATGGTCATAATAATTAATTAGGTGTGATATAATAAAATCACGATTGACACAGCGAAGCAAACATGCTTTAAATTACTTACAACAACTAATTAGAAGTGATATAGCAAAATTACTATAAAAAATATTTTTGAAATAAATTTAAGTGAGCCTTATATAAGACGTCAGATTAATTTAAAACATCAAGATTTAATTTATTATTTTATGTCTATACTATCCTTTTATTAATTTTTTAATATTAGATGACTTATAATAATTAATTAGGGGAGATATTTAGTAAAAAGTGATATAGCAAAATTACTATAAAAAATATTTGTGAAAAAAATTTAAGTGAGCCTCATATAAGACGTCAAATTAATTTAAAACATCAAGGGTTAATTTATCATTTTATGTCTATATTAATTTTTTTATTAAATATTTTTTTTTAATACGTAGATGACTTATAATAGTTAATTTGGGGAAGATATTTAGTAAAAAGTGATATGTAAAAGAAAATTAAGTGGGTTTCATATAGGACGTCAAGTTAATTTAAAACATCAAAAGTTAATTTATCATTTTATATCTATTTTATCCTTTTTATTAAATATTATTATTTTTTAGTAATTAGATGATTTATAATAATTAATTAGTCGTGATATTTAATAAAATTATGATTGA
>NW_025882351.1:0-1055 GCF_002878395.1 Capsicum annuum
ACACACGTTTTTCCCCAAATCAGTCCATCAAATGACCACGCTATCCTCAAAGATGCAACATTTAGCACGTAAGGATGCTTTAAATGTGAGTCTCCTACAAAAGACCAAGTGGGCCCCTCTAGGTCTCATTATGATGCACATAAGCACGACCTAAAGGCTGACCTACGTTAGGGTTTACAAACAAGGCTATTCGGGGGTGCGTATGGTCGATAGTGGTTGCGGTAGCTTTCCATCCACTCCATACCAGCCGACGGCTCCCCCTTCTAAAAATAAGGGTGACTTAACTATAGGTTGTGTACACAACGTGTACTACAAAACTTGTTGCAGAAAAAATTGACTCGGGTTATGCAAATGATGCCAGATATAAAGCAGTAGCACATAAGAGAAAAACTATAAACACGTAGCAAGTAGGTGCTCAACAATGATAAAATACATGCACGATAACACAAACAATGTATATACACCCATAATGCCAAACTAAGCCGATATAACTCCAAAAATAAGCTCGAATTCTGAAAAGCTCCCCAGCAGAGTCGCTAGAGCTGTCACACCCTTTTTTTAAACCAAAAAGATTAGATTTAAGATTTCGAAAGGGTTTTTATTGTTATGTGACAAAAGGTGAAAAATTTTGTTTCAAAAAGGATTATTGACATTTAAACTTAAAGTCGCAACTTGGCATATTCAGGTGTGCCAAGTCACCTTTGAAAATCCTTTTTCAAAACTGCTTTTTGACTCTTTAAACTGGTTTACAAATAAAGATTCCGGTTAAAGAATTCTGTTGACCGAGGGGAAGGTGTTCGGCACCCCTCGATCCCGTGGTTCGACCACGGTCGCTTGGTGAAGTGTATCGGCTAATTTTGATATTACAAATATATATACCACATAAAACAATCAATCAAACACACGAAACAAAACAAATTCAAAATAGTGTTCAGTCCAATTTATACAGTCCAAAATAGAAAAATACGAAAATAAATCCTATCTAACCTATACTAATCCTAACTATGCTCCCGTGCTTTACCCGACGCCTAGGGCCTTTTTCACGAACGTCTTCC
>NW_025882352.1:0-1061 GCF_002878395.1 Capsicum annuum
TATATATATATATATATATATCAAAGTGGAGAAGAGCCACTCATTTAATTCTCCTTTCTCTTCCAATCTTCCAAGAATCTCCTAGTTTCTACAAGATCCAAAATCCAAATCCTCTCCCAAGAAATTTAGAGAATCTTCCATGAATTTCTCCAAGTTGTTCAAGAACTAAGTTTCCCAAGTCAAAGGCATCAAGAATCTTGGCCTAAAGGTGTGAGAAGAGTTCCAAACAAGTTTCCACATCTTCAAATAAAAATCCAAGGTATGTGGGGTTTCAACAAGAACACTCCTTTCGTTCTTGTTCCTAAAGATTTACTTTCTATTATTGATTTACATGATTTTACAAGTGGTTTTACACCCAAATTTCTTTATGTATGAGTTATGGGACTTGAGTTGAATAATCTTGATATTTATGGTTATTTCACCATCATGCTTCTTAAATTGAGTATTTATTCCATGAGATGTATATTGTCATTATATATTGATGATTTCTAAGTGATTTATGATAAGTGTCAAGATTTGTGTTTTTCTATGAGAAATTTGACTATTGAATATATATATATATATATATATATATATATATATATATCGATATTTGAATTGAAAGTCAAGAATGAGTTTGATGATGTTTCCTTGAAGCTTTGGCATATGAAATGATTTGATAAGCAAATGTACTTGATGTTGAGAAATATTGTTTGAATTTGAGTCGAGTTAGGAATCCACAGTCATATATGATTTACCGATGAGATATATATATTTATGTTTTGGTCTTTAAAATAGACCCATGAGTTGATATTGATTAAGGTGGATTTCCTAACGCATTCTGAACTAAATCTGGGAGGAGTATTTAACACCAAGCGGGAAATATGATATTTCCCTAAAACTACGTGCCATCGTAGGATTGATGTTGATAATTGTAGGCCAGAGGCCGAGTATGGGATTGTGATAGTGAGATTGAGTTTGTACTCCCTGGCAAGAGTACAACACCCCCGCCAATGTGGGGTTCTCTCCTTAGGAGGGCAAAACATTGGACTCTATGCGGCTCACATGGTATAGTTATGTCG
>NW_025882353.1:0-1065 GCF_002878395.1 Capsicum annuum
ATCAAGTTGCCAGATACTAACCACTCTCGGTACAATAAAACGATGACTCTAGACGAGTGTAGGCAAGTATGCTCCGGGAATTGCTCCTGTACAGCTTATTCAAGTCTGGATATAAGCAATGGCGACAAAGGTTGCTTATTATGGTATGGGGAATTAATTGACAGCAGAAAGCTGTCTGAAAGGGGACAAGACATTTACATCAAGATGGATCCTTCAGAGCAAGGTAAGTACTATGCAAAGTTAGAGGCCTGTCTTGATTTACAGTACCTGACTCAAAACATTGATTGTAGAATCTGAGGCAGGTTCAACAAGAAAGAAGGCAAAGATACTCGCAGTGAGTTTCACATTGTTAATGGCAACGATTCTGTTGATCCTGATTTTGTTGCGGTACAAACGGAAAAAGAAGAAACTGAAACTCAGTGAAGATATTGAGCTGCCACTATTCCCATTTTCAACAATAACAAGAGCCACAAATAACTTTTCGTTCAACAACAAGATTGGAGAGGGTGGATTTGGACCTGTTTACAAGGTATACAGAGCAAATTTGTTGGAACAGTAACTAGTTTATGCTCAAGATCAGAGTGCTAGAGAATTATTCCATTCTGCAATATTCTCGTCTTTGTAAAATATATGTTCTCATGTTATACGTTTTCCATTTCTAGGGAGTGCTGGAAGAGGGACAAGAAATTGCTGTAAAGAGACAGTCAAGGACTTCCATGCAAGGACTTGATTAATACAAGAACGAGGTTATCTATATTGCCAAGCTTCAGCACCGAAATCTTGTGCGACTTTTGGGTTGCTGCATTCAAGGAGACCTACTTACACAAGATAAAATGAGTAATACTATGATCTATTAGTCAAAACATGAATGTAGCTGCTAACAAGAAAACTTACTTTGTAGATAAAACAAAGAGCAAATTACTTGATTGGCCAAAGCGGTTTGACATCATAAACAGAATTGCTCGTGGGTTATTATATCTTCATCAAGATTCTCGACTACGAATTATCCATAGAGACCTTAAAGCAAGAAATATTTTGCTAGATACAGATATGAATCCTAAGATA
>NW_025882354.1:0-11206 GCF_002878395.1 Capsicum annuum
GGAGGTTCTTGAAGTTGGATGTAGGAGCTTAGGGTTTTCTTTCTGAGGGAATTTGATGAAATATAATATATAATGCTTCTAATAGGCTTTAATATAGGCTTTGGACGGATTTTGGGTAAGGGGAAATGACCAAAACGCCCCTAAAAATCAAATAATTCTTGAATCTGTCCTTTGGTGGACTGTTTTGATAGCCTAAAGTAGATCAACCATAACGTTATACTTCGATATCCAAATTGGATGAAACCAATTTCATTAGAAAGGGGACTATCATATATTTCCATTGGTATATATAGTATCTCACCCAGATCATTGTGTACGAGGATTTATGATCATTTGAAATTGACCCAAAAATTTGCTTTTGATTGGCTGAAGTAGATCGACCATAACGTTTTACTCCGGTAGACAAATTGGATGAAACCAATTTCATCGGAAAGAGGACTCCCAGATATTTCCATTGATATATAGTAGATCACCTAGATCATTATGTACAAATAGTTATGATTGTTTAAAGTTGGAGCAAAAATACGCCGGCCTTAGTACTTTTTCCTGCACGTTTTACTGTTCACTACTATTCATGGTTCGATCGGAATGTTCATAACTCATCGCTCGGATGTCTGTTTTGGATGATCCATATATCGTTGGAAAGATTATTCGATACTATACATAATGGTGGGTCATAATCTAAGACATTCCACACGAAAAATTTATAATTCATTCTAAAAGATAGAACCCAACACGTTTACGCACAAAATTTCAACAAAAAATTTCCCGGGGTATTACATACTCCCCTTCTTGTGGATAAAAATATTCACCATCATCATCATCATCATTATCATGTGGTCCATTCTTGGGTTCCTCTCCATCTTGAGGTTCGGCCTCATTCTCTCCGTTTTCAAGACCCACCTTCTCTCAAGGTAATACAATCTCCCTTCCCATAGGATCATGTTGCGTCGGTTTGGACATTCATTGGATTTATGTCCCCAACCTTGGCACTTGAAACATTGGAATCCTTTTGGATTAGGATACTTGTGAACTTCTTATTTTGGAGGAATTTTGTGGACTGTTTTGGGATCGGACAGCCTTGTAGTGGCGGGTTGGTCCTTGTTTTTGGGCCAACCTGAAGAGGATTGAGCCATCTCCTTACTTCTAGGCCAACCCAAAGTGGATTGTCCCCTTGCCTTGAACGACGACTTTTCTTTATGTTCCCTTTCAATCTCAAGAGACGCTTGGAAAATACCTTCAACGGTATCAAACTTGTAAAGTGTTAAATGAGTGGAGATCTATTTGTTCAACCCACACTTGAACCGAATGATGTCATGACTGATTTATTCCCCTCGATGATCAAGCTTCAACATGAGTTGCTAAAACTCATCATAATACGCCATCACACTTTTGTTACCTTGACGCAAGTTGTATAATTTAGCAAGCAACTGATGCGATAACTCTCAGGAAGGTACTATTGTCTCATCAAGTACCTCAACCAAAACCAAGGTGGTGGCTGCCCATCAGCTAATTCATTACCAAACTGCTTGACGTACTCCCACCAAGTGTTAGCATAACCCTTAAAATAAGCGATGGCATAACAACTTCTCTTTTCTTTTGAGATATCATTAACTTCAAAAAATTTGTCACAAGAAGATTCCTAAGTGAAGTAGGCCTCGGGGTCACTTTCACCTTTAAAGATTGATAGGCTTAACTTGATGGTGTTGATGCCTACATCTCTCTTTTGGTATCGGTTTCCCCTTTCTCTATACCCTCGGTATCTCATTTGATCTCCACATCCCCTTCTCATCTCCTCCTCCCTCATATAAGTATCATTAAAGACCCCATATCCTTCATATTTCTCTCTACCATATTTCTCAAAGTGGGCTAGATGGTTTTGGACATTTTGAACTTGATTTGGAGGAATTGGATTTTGTGAAGGTGGTGGTCTTTGGTTTAATGGAGCTTGGAAGAGAGGGTTCGGATTTAGCGGAAGTACTTGACGTCTAAGTCCCTCTTGTGGAACTTGAGGAGTTTGGAAATGTATTGGTCTAGTGGGGTCACGGTTTGGAGGGAAAAGAGTGGTTCAGCTTGCGGCATTTAGTGGAGCTTGGGGTGGATTTAGCATTTGGTGCAATGTTTTGGGAGTGATGGTTACGGAGGAAGTTCTATCATGCCCACTTGAAGAAACATGTAAAGGAGTAGAAGGGAGAGAGTTCCTTTGACTCTCCACTTGTTCTAATCTCCTACTAATAGCCGACACATCTTCCTTTATTGTTGTCAAATCCCCTCCCACGGCTCTAACTTCCGTAATCAACCTTTCAAGTATTCGGGTAATGGCCTCAAGAGTGGCCCTCATAGAGTTAGGAGCATTAATATCCATATTTTGGGACATAGTCCCTTCCATTATCAAGGTATTACCTACAAAATCAGCAAATAAGTTAGTGAAAAAAAAAATCCTATCCTCACTTACACTCTTTGGATCACCTCACACTTTAGTTCCACAAGTGTTGTAGATTGGCTAGTAACCCGTGAATCCTTAAGGTATGATTAAGCTCTTATTTGAATTGGATTCTTGTTTGAAGACTAAAATAATTCGCGTCGGTCTAGAACCAAGAAGTAGCAACGTATTCAAAAGATAAAAGTACCCAAGTAATCGTTGACACGAACAAACGGATTCAAAGGACTAATTGACAACCTAGTAGGAATGTACTAGTTTGTTAATTAGTTCTAGAACCAAGTAAGGAAACCAAGAATCAACAATTAGAAACTAGAAAATATCCAAATTTGAGCTTATTAGTGATGTGGCAGTATCAATGGTGATGTGGCAGCATGTAATTGGACTTGGTCCCACACAATTTTTTTGTCACAAATCTGAAATTTCGATATTCACACAACTTGTAATGGATGACAATTGGTTTTGGAGAGAAAGTAAAAGTCTTTTAATCTTTTTCAACTTTTCAAACTCAAAAGGTGAGATTTGACTATACTAATCCCACAAAACAAGGTCCCTTGATTTAAGAAAAAGTGGTTGTCAAGTCTAGGAAGTGATGTGTGCAAGTTTTCTCACCAACAACTTTATAACTTTTGTCTTACAACCTTTTGGATCTATTTTACACCTTTGTTGTCTTAAGTTGTAAGAATAGATGAAGAACAAAATGAACACCGCAACAACCTTCAAGAACACAATATCAACTTCTTCAAGAATACAACACAAAACCAGCAATTTCTATCAACAAGGTACAACCTACAGCCCACTTCAAGTCACCACAACAATGGTCAATATTATAAGCTCAACTTTAGATCTACACACTTTTAGTTTTGGTGAGAAAGAAACCAACACTATAAACATAATAAACAAGTAAAATGACACCTATATCTAAACACACAAACACCAATATCGACCAAGACAACAAGATGGACAGATTTCTCTTTTTTTTTCTAGAATTTTCAAATTTCAATAATTTTTTTTTGAATTTTCGTCCAAGAGAGCCCAAGATTGGTAGTGTAGGAACACAATTAGACTTGATTTGATACCAAATGATACACTATCAAGTCCACAATGCAATAATCCAGCAGCAACAACAATATGAACAAACTAACACAAGAACAACAAGTGCTAGTGAATCAAAATAGGTCACACACGGCTTCAGTAGGATTTAAGAACCACATTTTTAGAATAAGATGATAAAGTTTTCAACAAGAACCAGAAATTCAACAAGGTTCCAGTGAATCAAAAGAGCCCCACAAGACTTCACTAAACTTCAAGATTACAAAACACAAGCGTAACAAGATTACAAGAAGATAGTAACTTGACATGCAATATTCAAGAGTCTAAGAACCATAACAACAAGAGAGGACGCTAAGACTTAAGAATATTAACACCAAGTTCTTACTTGGACCAAGAGGAACTCTATGACCTCAAGATCCTTGTTTCTAGCCAATATACAACACAAGTATCACTCTACTTATGAGTTTTTAGATTTGGAGGTTCTCCAATGGAAGAGGGAGAAGTTTCTCAATATTACAAGTGTTTATGTCTCAAAATATTATGAAAGAACCAGCTTCCAAATAACCCTAATATTATCTATTTATATTTCACCATAAATAAAGAAGAAAATGAACAGATGGGTGGCCTTGGAGTGAATAAAGAAGAAAATGAACAGATGGGTGGCCTTGGAGTGTAAGTTTATTACACTTCGAGGCTCCTTTTCATACTTAAAAACATTTAGACCATTAGGTGGATCAATCACCAACTCACACACAGCCATTTGCATGAACAAGGCTTGGAGTTTTTGTAACTCCCAAGCTTGGCTACGTGTGAATGGTTGTGAACTTGTTGGACAACTTGCTACACCCGTATCACAGAGTCAACAATAATTTCAATTGAGTCGTTGCATTTTCATAGTGTTGGTATTGCGTTCATCCCGACCTGAGTCATTGATCAATCACTCTAGGTTGAAATGAGTTCTCATTAATTTAATGTTAAGATTAATACTAGTACCTACATTGATTTAGGTGAAACTAGGAATGAATGAATGAGATTACAGGGTCAACAACAACTTTAATTAAGTCGTTGCATTTGCATGGTGTTGGTGTTGCATTCATCCTGACCCGAGTCATTGATCGATCACTCTGAGTTGAAATGAGTTTTTCTTAACTTAATATTAATATTAATAATAGTACCTATATTGATTTAGGTGGAACTAGGGATGAATGAATGAGTTTACAGGGTCAACAACAACTTTAATTGAGTCGATGCATTTTCATGGTGTTGGTATTGCATTCATCCCGACCCGGGTCGTCGATTAATTACTCTGAGCTAAAATGAGTTCTCATTAACTTAATGTTAAGATTAATAATAGTACCTACATTGATTTAGGTGGAACTAGGGATGACTGAATGAGCTCACAGGGTCAACAACAACTTCAATTAAGTCATTGCATTTGCATGGTGTTAGTGTTGCGTTCATCCCGACCCGAGTCGTCGATCGATCACTCTGAATTGAAATGAGTTCTCATTAACTTAATATTTTAAAAACTATAGCTTTTGAAATTCTATAAATTAATTAATAACAATTCGGATCAAATTAACAATTTCAAAATTTGTCATTCTTTTCTAAAATTACAAATCAACCCATACAAATCATCCATTTACGGGAAAAACTTTTCCTCATTTCGAATCTCAAGTTCTCGCTCCTCGCCTCTCTCTCTCTCTCTCTCTCAATAATACAGACAATAACTACTCAACATATTGCTCGACCCTCTAAAATAGATCGATTTTCTTCCCATTTCCGATCGCATAGTTGTTATTTTTGACTTTATTCCATCTTGTATCCATCATTTTTTCTGTCTTCACAGGTAACAGTGTTCGAGAAGAGTTCTACATTTATTCTTTATTCTAAAAATTAGGGATTTTTAGTTAATGATGAAAAAGAAGACTTTTAGTTGTATTATCTTCGAGAATGGGTTAACAAATTTGTGTTTTGATGCTAAAAAAAATAGGAAGCACCAAGAAAACCTTAGTTTTTGTTTCAGTATTTTTTTACTATCATGGTATTATTGGATGCGGTTTGTGGTGTTGTTGGTGGATGTTGTTGTTAGTATCGATATTTGTATTTTTGGTGGTAGTATTGGTATTGGTGGCATTGGTATTATGAAAAATGAAAACATAGATGGATTTTCAAGAAGAGCTGCTTTGCATACTTTCTCGAGTTGTCTTAGGACCGCACTCTTTATTTCCCAATGAGCATGGTATATGGCCTTCTCAAGTGCAGGATCAAGTATGCGGGGAAGGAGGGCAGAAAAAAATGGATGAAGTCTGGATCAACTACTGTCGCATGCCAATTTTTGGATTGAAAGAGTTTGCCATAGTGACGAGCTTGATATGTGATCGTCCAGAAGAACCTCTCATCAAGAAAACACCCCACAAAGGGTCCAACAAATACAAGGTAAAAAAAGATGGGTTGTTGGGCATTGTTGGACGTAGTAGCTACAAAGTGGTAGATTTGATGGCAGATCTCGATGATAAAGACATACCAAAGCACTGCAGAGAGAAATTATGCTTAGTTTGGTTTGTCCATTCCGTTTTATTGGTAAGAGACGTCAGGAAAGTCATAGAAGATGATTTGTTGCTGCTTGATGATGATTTTGACAAATTCAACGACTATCCTTAGGTATATGACAGCTATTACTTGACTGTCGAATATTTACTGACAAAGCTATCCACAGGAACGATCACATTATACGGCTTTCCCTAGGTTTTTATGGTAAAATTGATCACTATTTTTACTCATTCATTAATTTATAACGACTATATACTTATTATGAATTTTTTTTTGCTTGCTTTATGTTTTTATTTTTCTGGCTTGGGCATGTGAAGTCATTCCTCCCCTTCGAAAGAAGTTCAAGTATTACCCAGATGAGGTTTCTCATCCAAGGATCCTTAGGTGGTTAGCGGCTGCAAAGAAAGATATTGAAACAAATATTCCATCTGTTGTGACAGTGGTTCGTCTGTTGCAACAGATTACCCGTCAACTACATCCAGTGCAATAAATGGGTAATCTGTTATGATAGACGATCCATCTTTTGCAACAGATTAACTATCTATTGGTCTGATTCTCTGAACCCAACTCAATGGATTACCCATCTGATGCAAATTATACAATAGATGTATAGTCTGATGCAACATATTTTCATTCTGTTATGACATACAGATCAGTTGTTGCAGCAGCTAGATCATCTTTTGCATAAGTTAGCTTTGTTAACATCCATGTAACCTAACTGACTACAAATTATTGTTATATGATTTAAATGCCTCTTGTCTTTTTTATAGGTTGTGCATCCTTCGATCGTGTCTACCGATGATGAGCTGGGGATAACTTCTTTTCTTACTATGGGTCTTGTTGATACAAAAGAATAACCAACGGTGGAGTTAATTAAGAAGGAATCGGCCGAAGCAATATCCATAAGAAGAGAAGTTAAGCAAGGTCTGCCCAATGTTGAAGCTCTTCACAACCAACCTCAAACTGAAACGGATCTGGGTGCTTCTTCGGGGGGTATTACTGGTAGGGATTTGTTTATGATGGTGGCAGCCATCCTGCTACTACTAGTCGTGATTATGAGCATGCTTAACAAAAAATAAATACTTTTGAAAACACCCCTTTCACAGGTCCCTCTCACCCCTATACTGGTCCCTTCCACCGTTAAAGTGGTCCTTCTCACTCCTCTTTAACCTCATGTCCTCATTGCAAATGCAAAGTATGCAATGACAGAGAGGATAAACTCCTTGAAAAGCTAGAGGCTATTGCTGAAGCTGTCGAGGAGTTGAAATCCAGGAAGGGTGTCATACCATCCAATGGGGTGAGTTTACTTTTGCTAACCTAGACTTCCAATCTACTCCACAAAGAAGAATCTACACAGTAGATGTGTAATCTGTTGCAATAGCTTGGTATTATGTTGAAATATAATACGCATCTATTACATGAGCTTCGTTGGCTGGGTAATCTATGAACTGATTCAGAGAACCCTTTGCATCTGATTCTTTCTACTGTATTTTTAATCTTTACAATTGCTAACCTATTTAAATTAATTGGATTTTTATACCACAGTATGTTGATGAAATTCTCTGCCTCATGGGGGCAGACAATTAGCGTACCCATATGCTTATGATGCTGCGGATAAGATAATGGAACTCAACTTCTACAATATTTCAAGGATAGGTACGCTGATCTCCATAAGAAAGTTGATTTTGGTAGCCTAAGACTTGATCAGTTAGTTTCTACATTCCAATGGGATAAAGAAATGATTAAATAAGTTAGAGGGAAGAGGCCATATCCACACGACAAGAGCTGGACCAAGGCAAAGAGAATCCTTGCAGTCATGAATGTGGAAGTCAAATATTTTCTCGTTGTTGAAATACTACTCTATGAGGGAAATATTAAGGTTTATGACTGCAACTTAACTGTCTTCAACCAGGACAAGTGTTTATACTACATGTAGCCACTCTTAAAGTTGTTGCCCAAGTTGTTGACGCAGAGTAAGCTGATGGATCATTTGCCGACTAAAGTCTTAACAAAGGAATCATGGGATTTTAAAGGTCAAAATAAGAACATCGAGCTCCAGAGAAATAAAACTGATGCAACGTGTGGGTCGTACTCGCTTTCATACATCGAGTGTTTGCTGACCGGCACAGAAATAATCGGTATGGATGCAATGGGTCTGGGATTATGGGGTACTAACTAAATGGTTGGAGCCAGTGTATAAAGAAGAAAATGTACAAAGATGGAGACGAACACCATAATAATTTTTTATTTCAAGCCACCTTGCTTTACATGTAATAGCAATAATTTTTATGTTTGTGGATAGTTAAATTTTTATAATGCAACAGATAGTATATCTGATGTAACATATACAATACTTGTTATGACAGATTGTTATCTGTTGGAGTAGGTTGGTCGTTAGTTGCATTAATAGATATTTCTCAATCTGTCTGTCACAACAGATATCCAATCTGTTGCAATATATAATCTATCTGTTGCAACTGATAGATAATCTATTGCAACAAATCAAGAAAGTAGAAAGACCTATTATATAATTTCCAGCAGATGACCTAACTAAATGGTTGGAGCCCATGTATAAAGAAGAATATGTATAAAGATGGAGACGAACACGATAATATTTTTTTATTGCAAGCCACCTCACTTTACATGTGAGAATGCAGTGCGATGGTGCCGCAGATTTAACGGGTGATTTCGTGGTTAAGTCAGCCATGGGAAAATATTTTGATGCCTTCAGAAAAATACTTCGAGAATAAAAATTGGATGCTTATTTCAGGGACAACTGCTTTGGGAAATATCTTGATTTGCCTGAGGACAACAATGCTCGTTTCCAAATGAAAATGGTATATGAACTTCTCAAGCGTAGGTTTATGTATGAAAACAAAGATAAGATGGATGAGGTGTGGATAAATTACTGTGGCATGCTGTTTGTTTTGGTTGAAAGGAGTTTGACATAGTTATTGGACTAAAATATTATCCTCCTTCTCAAGTTATACCTATTCTAACCCCAAAAAGCACCCCGCACACCCAAAAAAGGTAAAGGCAAGTCGTGTGATCGTGATGACCTGGTGTCCATTGTTGGTCCAAATTTCAAAAATAAAAATTTGATAGAAGCGTTGAAAGGTAAAGGACTTTTAAAGAAGCACAAGCAGTCATTGTACTTGGTTTGGTTTGTACATAATATTCTTTGGGTGAGAGACGTTAACAACAACATAAGCCTCAGTTTAATAAAGCTCTTCGAGGATCTTAAGGCATTTAACTGCTATCCATGGGGGTATGAAAGCTTCAAAATAACTGTTAGATATTTGTTGACTCCATTAGCGCCAAAGACAGTCAACTTATATGACTTCCCATGGGCTTTCATGGTAAATGTTTTTTTCTTCTATTATGATATCATCCATTTTTTCGCTCAATAATAGTTTTGATTTATTGACGTTATTTTATAGGCTTGGGCGTTTGAAGCCATTCATTATTTGAGACAACAAGTGAACTACCAGGAAGGAGTTTTCTATCCAAGAATCTTGAGATGGTTGTCGGCCAAAACTCATAAAAGTACAAAATTTCTTGATCTCTTCAACCCCCCGAAGGATGCAGTAAGTATAATTATAATTAATTTTTTCTTTTAATTACTGGTTTATTTTGAATGATCTAATCATCATTCTAATATATGTAATGATTTATGTTAGAATGTGTATCTATCGCTAGTTTCGACCAATCAAGAGTTGAAGATGTCATTTTTTCTTATTTTACGATCTGTTCAAACTTTATCAGACCCTAAGGTCATCGACAGAATAAAAATAGAATTGTTTGGAGCAACAGCCATTACAAGAAAAACAATTTTAAAGGGTGGGCTTGTTGTTGTTGATGGAGCTGTTGGTGGTGGTAATGGTGCTGCTATTGGTGCTAATGATGCTCCTCTTACAGTATTTAAAGCAAACCATTATGAATATGATCATACTGGTTATACAGATTTTACCTCTCCCAGCGAATGTTCTGCATGCAAATGTCAAGACTGCAAGGCGAAACATGATGTAGTGATTAATGCTATTAATGCATTAACTACTTCTGTAAATAAATTGACATCTAAGCGGGGTCTCATTCCATCAAAGAGGTTTTTATTTCCATCCGCTCCATTAGAGATTAGGGATAAGAAGAGAAGAAGAGTGATTTTCAGGGCATTATCAGACATCTGAAAAAGTGAAATTGCAACTCCTCTGTCTGTGTGTTGCACTGAGCAACGTACAATGTCCAAAGGAAAGAAGCACGAGCTAAACAAGGTGAATATATTATATGTCTTCCAACTGACAAAACAAACAGACACATATCTGTTTCAACAGATGACACATCTGTTGAAAATTATCAAACAGATATATACATCTGTTGCAACAGTTGACTAACCTGTTCCACCAGATCCTTTATTTGGTGCAACATATGTCTTGGTTGTTTTAGCAAATCAAACAGTTCTTTGTACAGCTTTTATTTGTACCAACAGATGACCTATTTGCTACAACAGATGATTCATATGTTGCAACGGATGGTTCATCCATTGGAAATTATCACAGGGTCCTCCTCATGTAGAAATTTATCCCAACAGTTGATTCATTGTTGCAATAGAAATATAATATGTTTGGGATAATTTAAAATGGGAGAAAGACCTGTTTGATTTGCTAGAAGAGATGAGTTATCCTTTTTCGCTTTGTTGTATCTCCGTGATTAGCATTGACCAATTCTGGCTTTCCAGGTGGATGTAGAAGAAGCTACTGCTAAACAACATTGATAATATGCTACTCCTTTTATGTAAATACGGTGAACAGAAAGTGCAGAAACCGTACGCAAGCGACAATAAAGATCCACAACGAGCAAAGCCGAATTCCATAGCACCGGATGAAGAACAACTTGTCCATATAGAGTAGATCTTTATAGCTTGAGCCTGTCAAACCAATACCTGGCAGTATACTTAAATTGTTGTTGATGTATTTGTTGAGATCTGTACCCATAACAATTTTTTTACCTTTCATTTATTCATTGACTTATTTCAGCTAATTTATGAAGGCTTCGATTTATTTTATTTTGTCTACGAATTTTATTTATTCCTTATATTTGAACTTATTAATTGAAAAGGAATACTAGATTCAAATATTACAACAGATAATGTATCTGTTGCAA
>NW_025882354.1:11306-11781 GCF_002878395.1 Capsicum annuum
AAAAACATCAAGATAATGCAACAGATGACACATCTATTGGAAAAAAAAGGAACAAATTTAGACATATGTTGCAACAGATGGACTTTATCTGTTGCAACAGACGACACATCTATTGGAATAATCAAACAGATTTATACATATATTACAACAGGTAGGTTATCTGTTGGAATTTATCAAACATGTCTTTCCACTATTGCAACAGATGGACTTTAGGTAAAAATATCGAGATAATGCAACAGATGACCAACCTATTGCAACAGATAAACTATATGTCAGAACAGGTAGGATAACTGTTACAAAGGATGGAGAATCTGTTACATTATAAAAATTCAACTTTTGTTGGACATAAAAAATTACCACTACATTTAAAAAGGTTAAAGTGAATTGAAATAAAAAAGGCGCAACCCATCGACGGTGTTCAGTTTAAACACCTAAAATAAAATAGGCATCAAGTAGACATGTTCATTTTAAAGAA
>NW_025882355.1:0-4433 GCF_002878395.1 Capsicum annuum
TATATATATATATATATATATATATATATATATATATTGTAGACTTGTAGTATATATATATATTGTAGTATATGTTTTATTTAAAGTAGTACATATATATTGAATGGTGAGTATATATGTGTAAATATCTTCTATAGACGTATATATTTAACGTATACTTGTGTATATGTTTTATAAATTAGCATATAACTATATATATATTGTAGTATATGTGTTATTTAAAGTAGTACATGAATAATATATTGAATGGTGCACATATATGTGTATATATCTTCTAAAGTAGTATATATTTAACGTATATATGTGTATATGTTTTATAAATTAGTATATAACTATATATATATATATATAGTTATATATTGTAGTATATGTTTTATTTAAAGTAGTACATATATATTGAATGATGCATATATAAGTGTATATATCTTCTATAAACGTATATATTTAACATATAAATGTGTATATGTTTTATAAATTAGTATATAACTATATATATATTGTAGTATATATTTTATTTAAAGTAGTACATATATAATATATTGAATGGTGCGTGTATATGTGTATATATCTTCTAAAGTAGTATATATTTAACGTATACATGTGTATATGTTTTATAAATTAATATATAACATATATGTATATATATATATATATATATATATATTGTAGTATATGTTTTATTTAAAGTAGTACGTATAGTCGTATGTATTGAATGGTACGTATATATGTGTAATTGTGTATATATTTATTAAAAAATATATAGTGTATATTGGAGTGTATATAATTGTAGTGTATATAGTGTATATTGGATTTTTTTTTATTTTTGTTGTTTTTAAACGGGTTTGACCGATTTTTTAACCGGGTTTGACTAGGTTTAGGTGGGTTTAACTATGTTAGGTTAAGTGGGTCGGGCTAGGGTTGTTTTTAAATTTTTTACTGTTGAAACCGGCCCCAGCCCGACCCACTTAACCTTAAACCGGCCTGGCGCACCAACCTGGTTAAGTATCACGGGCCGGTTCTGAATTGACCCGGCCCGGCCCACTTAACACCCTTCTTCTAATGTCGAATTTCAAAAATCAATGAAAGGTTTTATGCTCTTCTTTGTTTCAACTTATATTAATACAATTTTTGTTTACTTGTATTAATTTACTCATATTAATAATACATGTACCAATTATGCAGCATTTCATGTGTACTAAAATTATACATCTACTTGTAATATATGAATTAGGAACAAAACTTAACGTTCAAGTACTGCACAAATTGTATACTAATCAATCAATATATATATATAAAGGAGAAACAAGACAAGGATGATGTGGCACCTCTCTATGGCCACCATTTCTATTTATCTTTTTTCTCTTTTTTTTTGAATTTTTTCCATCATTTTTTGCATTGATCAATTTGTTTAATAAATAAAAAAATTATTATATTTATCATATTCAATTATATCTCATAAGTTACAAAAAACCTTCATCCATTTACATTCTCTATTTAAGTAACATGTCTCTTCAACTTTCTTCTATCAAATTCTTACGACTTGAACAATCTATATATAGGCAATTGTTTACTTAGAAGACAACATTGAACTTAGTAGCCATGGTTGAATGCAAAAGAAAAAAATTAAAGTTAGTAAGTTTTCAATATATGTGGTTTTGAGCATTGAACACTTTACTTTGTATGATTTAGAATTGATTGAATTTTAAAGAATATTTCACATTAAAGTTAGTAAGTTTTCAATATATGTGGTTTTGAACATTGGACATTACTTTGTATGATTTAGAATTGATTGAATTTTACTGAATATTTCACATTTATAATCATTAGCTAATCATGACTCAAGTTCAATGAAGTTCGTATTTTCATTTTCTTATTTTGTATCTATAGTTAAGTTTATCTTGTGATATTTATTCATGTGTTCATGGATATTCTTTGATAGTAAAATTTATATTTGTGTCATCTTCAGCGTGTTCAAATGGACCTGTTTCAAGGGCAAATGATATGTCGATATTAAGATTAAAGAATTTTGAAAAAAGAAGATCAAAGGATGGCACACAGAAAATGGAGTTTGTTAACTAGCCTCGCTGCTATTCTTGGCGAAATCATCGGTACTATTGTCATTGCCAATTTCATCTTAGTCCAAAATGATCCATCCAAGTAAAAATACTAGATGTGTGATTCTCTGGTTTAAGGTTGTGATGTTTGCTCCATCTTTTTTGCAAGATTGTATGCAAATAATTTTAGTGAATATAACAAGCCTTCTGAATCTAAACAAATAGTAGAATATTGTTCAGAGAAGCAAGAAGTATTCTTTGGGCAGAAGAGAAGACAAAAAAGTTATTGTTCTTTCGAAAGAAAAACCAATTGAACAAGCTGAACAATTTTTATGTTTGTAGTATAACCTTTTTTTCTCTCTCTTTACGTCTCAAAATTTTATTGCATTTTTATTCTACGAGAGTCGATTCGACCAAATCTGAAATACATTAGATGTATATAGATTTGTTAATTTAAAAAAATAATGTTTAGAGATTTGAAAACTAACTATACGATCTGTGAGATGGAACTTTTTTCCCTTTAATAAAATAGTACTGAAATATAGCACAATTCACATATGAAAACAATAAGGTGACAAAAGAATTTCCACAGAAAAATGTGTACATAATTTCTCTATGATTTTACTTTTTAACCAAATCCAGTGAAAGGAGATATTTACAATTTGAATAAAAAACAAATGCAGTTAGCAGGTGTAAAGTTTTGTTGTTTATAAGCTAAGGGAGGTGACATACATGCTCTTGATTACTTGCATAGTCTAAGACCTCAAGAACATGGTGCATTATCACGAAGAGGTGGATTCAGAATTTATATTTGATGGATTCAATTTTTAGTTTTTTTTTTTATCATGACTACAAAGTTCAATGTTGTCTTCTGAGTAAACCATTGCCTATATATAGATTGTTCAAGTCATAAGAATTTGATAGAAGAAAGTTGAACGGATATATTACTTAAATAGAAAATGTAAATGGATGGAGGTTTTTTTGTAACTCATAAGATATAATTGAATATAATAAATATAATAATTTTATTTATTAAACAAATTGATCAATGCAAAAAATGGTGGAAAAAATTCAAAAAAAGGAGAAAAAGGATAAATAAGAATGGTGGCCATAGAGGGTGTCACGTCATCCTTGTCTTATTTCTCCTTTATAGATATATATTAATATATTGATTATAGGAAATTAAGAGGTTTTTAGATTTTTAATATTTAATTTAACATAAGATAAATTAATAGGATAGAGTAGGAAAAAATGCAAAAAAAAAAAAAAGGAGAAAAATGTAAAATAAAAAGGATGAAAAATAATAAAATAAAAATGGATTACATGAAAGGACTTATGTAAATTCTCTAATTAATAGCAGATGAGAGGACTTATGTAACACAAAAAAATCTTTGATTATATATAACGTTTACTTATCACTACAATAACTATAAATATTCTTATTTACATAATTAAACCCATTAGGTATTAAACAACAAATAAATAAGATTAGGTAAGACAAGCTCAAATTAAGTATATGAATTACCTCCAATTATGATTTCTAATAAATATTATCATTTATAATACTTGAGTAATATTTATGAAAAATATTTAAGTATGAATGAAAAGTTGAAGTCCTTACGTGTTAAGTATCTTTCTTCTCAATAATTTATCTTTATTCGATAAAATAGCTCATCAAAATTTTATTATTATAAAAAAATTATATAAATTCAACAACATCTTACACATCATGCAAAGCGCGAACCTATTCACTAGTATATAATAATAAATGAGAAACATAGAGAAGGTGGTGTGACATCTCTCTATGGTTTTCATTTCTATATATTTTTCTTATTTATTTGAATTTTTCTTCTCTTTTCTTTTGTTTATCTTATTTGAAAAATAAATTCAAAATTACTTAGATAATTACTCAATTAAATGAGAAACTTTAATTTTTTAATTGTACAGTTTCTTATAACTCTTCTCTTTTCATTTTCTATAGTTAATGAAGAAGAAGAGTGGTGTTGTCTGCTTATAAATTGTGTCAAAAGAGTACCAGTAAGAATCACAATGGTAAGGTTGATGGCTAAGGTGTCCCCTCCCACTCACCCACCCCCCCACACCCCACCCCAAAAAAAAGGTTCTGTTTTCCGTGAAAAAGAAAGAAACTAATGAAAATTTAATGAAAGGAAACTAATGAAAGATATAAACATTTTTGTTGTTATTATTTATTTGTAATTGCATTGATCCAACAATTGAATATATTATTTCTTCCGTATGATAACTTATGGGCATTTTGCAATTGCAATTATGTCTGTCATTTTCTGAGATATTGCAGAAATAGAATCAAGATTTGAAGTTTACGAGTTCAAAATTTTATTTCTCAAGATAATAAGGTCT